>NC_056737.1:598769827-599014947 GCF_019279795.1 Protopterus annectens
AATGAAAGAGAACCCCAATTTTAGAAGACAACTATCAAGATTCCTATCAGTTAAATTAAACACTTCAGTGTTTGAATAGCAAAGTATGTCAGAATTGGAAAGTCAACATTCGGAGTGGATATATCTGAAATGTTCAGCGATTGTGTTCTTGGTCTTACTCGAGGAAAACCTCTCCCTAAGTGGGACCCTGATCTCAGGCAGAGGCCTCGAGCAGGGAGATGTAGTGTGGAATCCGGAAGAAACTGGGTTTCTCTGTGATCCATGGCTTGACTTGGGTCTCAGTCTCTGAATTGTGTAAATTTCTCCTGTCTTCTGGTGATGATCTGAGGAGGTGGTACTGGACTCCTTTTGGATAAGGAAGTAGAGCAATTGTTTTGGTTCGGTTCAATGGAGGTGATAGGACACAATGGCATGAGAATGTTGTATTGGGTTGTTTATTGTAGTGTTTAGTAAGGGGAGTGTTAGTGGGTGCAGATGAGTTACTAGAATTAGAAGTTATGTCCTTACCATAACGTTCCATGTGGAGTGTTCATCTCGCCTTTGTTCTTACACCTGGGTTCGGAGCCGATCCTTGGCTCAGTGTCGGCCGCTTGGCAAGCTCTGGACGTTCTTCCCGAGGGTGGGAATGTAAGAACAAAGGCGAGATGAACACTCCACATGGAACGTTATGGTAAGTTCTCTTCTAAATGAGAGAGTGTTCAATCTCGCCGTTTGTTCTTACACCTGGGTAGCGTCCCTAGCTCCATGTTCCTGAGGAACTCACGGGAGAACGTTCTTGAGCACAGTGGAACCAAAGGTTGCCCTGTCCCTAGAAACCCTGTCTACCTTGTAATGAGAAATGAATGTATGTGGTTTAGACCAAGTGGCAGCTGCACAAATAGTGTCTAATGGTAAGCGAGCTGCATGAGCCAGGGATGTAGATACTGATCTTGTAGAGTGCCCCCTGGGTTTGACAGGTAAAGTTTGTTCCGAAGCAGCATAAAACAAATATAATGCAATCAGTTAGCCATTTGGAAAGGGTTAGTTTAGTAACTGCTATACCTTTCCTGCTGTCTGCAAAGGCTACAAAAAGTTGATCTGTTTTCCTGTGATCCTTTGTTCTATCCAGGTAAAATCTAAGTTGTCTATGAACATCCAACTTGTGTAACATATACTCCAACTTATTGGAGTGGTTTTTGAAAAAGGTAGGGAGCTCAATGGATTGATTGATGTTAACGGAGCAAACTTTAGGGAGAAAGGACGGATTAGTGCGAAGAGATACTCTGTCAGAGTGAAAGATCAAATAAGGGTGTTTAATAGAAAGAGCCTGAAGCTCTGATACCAGTCTAGCCGATTTAATGGCCACCAAAAAGAGGGTCTTCCATGACAAATACTTCAATGGAAAAGAAGAGGCTGGTTCAAACGGTGGTAACATCAATTTAGATAATAAAAGGTTCAGATTCCAAGGTGATGTAGGAGTTCTAACTGGTGGTCTAAGATGGAAAGATCCTTTCAGAAAGGCCTTACAAAGTCTGTGAGCCATAATGGGGGCCCCACATTCTTCCACATGAAAGTTGGAAATGGCAGCTAATTGCACTTTTCAAAGTGGCAGGAGAAGCTCCTTGGTGGAACAATTCGGTTAAAAACTGCAAGATCTTATTCAAGGGAGCTATAACAGGGTCCAATTGATGTGTATTTGCCCAGTAAACAAAACGCTTCCATTTACTAGTGTAAGTCTTTGTAGTGGAAGCTTTATGAGAAGCCACTAGTATATTCTGAACTGCAGGCGAGAGAAGATCAGACCTGGCTAAATAGGGAGGCGGGCAGCCAAGCTGCTAGTTGGGTGACAGTGTGAGGGTGGGAGCCTGGCCTTGGTCCAGGATCCAGGGTTCCTGAATACGGTGTGCCAGAAGAAAGGAAACCAGATTTGTGAGGCCAGAATGGGGCAAGGCGGATAATCGACGTTTGCAGGGTGGAGGCTTTGTGCAGAAACTTTGTAATAAGCGTAAAGGGAGGAAAAGCATACAGGAGACCGGGGCCGGGCGTCCTAGGGACTTCCCTGGAGGGTAATAGGGCAAAATAGCTTCTGCATTTGGGTTCATTGGAGACTCAAAAGATCTTGAAGGCTGGCCCCATTTGCGAAAAATCTCCTTTGCAACCGACTGTTTGAGGGACCACTCGTGAGGCAACAGGATTGCTCTGCTCAACCTGTCTGCTATGACGTTGGATGACCCCGGGATGTGCGTTGCAATCAGAAAGCGACCCGTGGACTTCGCCCATTGCCAGATTCTCATGGCCTCTCTGCATAGCTGATAAGACTTGGTTCCCCCTTGTTTATGTACCAGACTACGGACATACTGTCCGTCTGAACTGCAATAGTCCCTAGAGGAAGAAGGGGAGCAAAGTGTTGCAACGCTAGAAACACTGCCCTCAACTCTAGAACATTGATGTGCAGATTGTACTCTAAATTGGTCCATTCGCCTTGGACTGTCTGGACCTGAAAGATGCCCCCCCCACCCTATCAGGGAAGCGTCCGTGGTCACCGTAGCTGTCGGCGTGGGTAGCACAAATTGTCTTCCGGGCTAGGTGTGATTTGCATGTGTTTGAGATCAGAACCCATTGTAGAACTCTCATGTGCAGTCTTCCCAATGGTATCGCACTGAGAGAAGCTGCCATGAGACCCAAAACCTTCAGAACCAGTTTTGCTGGGGATTTTCTGGATGACAGAAGGGATATGTGGCTTTGTAGTGAGGCTATCCTTTCTGGAGGAAGTCTTAAAATTAAACGATGCGTATCCAATTCTGCTCCTATGAATGAGATATGCTGTGATGGCTGTAGTAAAGATTTTTCGAAATTTACGGAAATTCCGAGATGAACACAAAGTTGCAGTGTGTACTCCCTGGCTTGGATCAGTCAACGCTGGGTGGTGGCAGAAAGGAGCCAGTCGTCCAGATAAGGAAACACCTGGAATCCCAGGCATCTCAAGTGAGACGCTACCACTGCCATGCATTTGGTGAAAACCCTGGGGGCTGAGGTCAGACCAAAGGGCAGGGCTCGAAACTGAAAGTGGCTGGCTCCCAGCCGGAAGCGCAAGTGATCCCTGGACGCCCTGGCCATTTTGATGTGGTAGTATGCGCCCTTCAGATCTATTGAGCACATCCAGTCGTCCTTCTGTAAAAATGGAAGGATCGATTGAAGCGTGACCATCCGGAACTTTTCTTTCTTGACGAAGGTATTGAGATTGCTTAGGTCCAGAATCTGCCTCCAGTCCCCTGTCTTTTTTGGAACTAAAAAGAACCTCGAGTAAGTTCCGAATCCTCTTTGGTCCCCTGGGACTGGTTGGATTACTCTTTCTAGCAGCTTTGAAATTTCTATAGCTGCAGGATCTCGCAGATGGGGCGGCACATCTGGGAGTCTTTTCTTCAGAATTGGGGGCAATAGGAAGGGTATTCTGTAGCCTCTGGTAACCACGCTTTTTACCCAATTGTCTGAAGTAAGATTTTGCCAGGCCTGAGGGTATAAAGCTAAGCGACCCCCGACTGCCTCCAGAGCAGGACAGTCGGGCCTCCTCTCAGGAGTGCTGGAAAGGTTTCCCAGGGGTTGTATCCCTGTCACCTTGGTTTTGCGGACCCCCTCTGCCGCCAGGGCGGCGTCTTCCACCTCTGCCTCCTCATCTGCCTCTAGAGGGGGCATCACCCTGTGTGCCTGGGAAAGAGCCTTGGGGTTTTTGAAACCACATTTTCCCACCACGTTGCCCTTTGGGGTACGGTCTGGATGGGGTGGAAAAACGGACTCCGACAGCAGACAGTCTTTCCCTCTTGCTCACACCGGGTAAGGGTCTCCTTTACTTTGGGGCCAAAGAGTGGCACCATCAAATGGGGCGTTAGTAAAGGAAGACTTGAAGGCTTCCGCAAATGAACATAAGCGCATCCAGGATTGTCTACGAAGAGCATTCGCTGAAGCGGCTGCCCTACTCGATCCTTCGGCTGCGTATGAGATCAGCCTCATGGACGAGTTTGCAATAGATGTAAGGGTATTGAGATGTGCTGTAACCTTTTCTGAAACAGCAGCATCTGTAGTACCCTGGAGGGTATCTCCCAACTCTTTGACTAGATCCCTCTGTAGCCGTGTGAAATGGGTCAAATAGTTCAGGGATCGCATAGAAAAAGCCGCTGAACTAAAAATGCGCTTCCCATACCTGTCCATAGTCCTAGAATCTCTGTTAGGCGGATGGACAGATGAGGAAGATTCAGACATCTTTTTCGTGGCCGCTGCCACCACCATAGCGTCTACTGGCACTCCCTTTGTCAGATAAGCCTTATCTTGGAAGGCGGTAATATATTTGTTAGGCTTTCTAGGGACTGGCTCCACCATGTCAGGCGTCTCCCACACCCTTCGAGCAATCAGCTCCATCAACTCATCGAAGGGCGGAGTGACCCAGGAGGAAGAAGGGCGAGCACCGAAGGCCTTCAGCAAAACTGACTTATCCTCAGAAGGGGGAAGGGATTGCCAATCACCTCTCTGTTTTAGGATCTCCAGGATGTCAGAAAAAGAGACATCCTCTGAGGGTGACTTTGGGGACCCTTCTGACTCATCCAAGTCAGTGTCCGATGTCAATGATTCTTGTGGAGAATCTAAGTGTCTCCTCTTACACAATCTTTTCCTCGGAACTTCCTCTGGGGGGGGCATCCGAAGAAGCCTCAGAGGAAGAGGGGGCACCCTACAGGGGTGGCTGAGACACTGGTGCTCGATGCTTAGATGTAGCCGTGGGTGCAGAGGAGGATAACTGTCCTTTATGGGAAGGAGAGGCCGTTTCTGCTGATGTGGTTGAGTAGACAACACCTTCCTCATGAGGTCGAAGGCCCCCGGGTCCCAAGTCGAGGTATCTCCCGGTTCCGAGGGAAATCGGAAGAATACCCGAGACAGGCACCGAAGGCATAGACCCAGAGGACGGAGCAAAGTCAATCCGAGCAGAGGCTCCGAGAGGGAGTGTCGGAACCGAAACGTCGGTCCGACTCTCAGTCCCGGACCCAAGGATGGATCTTCGGCTCAGAGACTCCCAAGGATGGATCTTCGGCTCCGAGACTCCGGTACCGGTTCCGACAGAGTCGAGGTGAACGGAGCCGACCGAGAACAAGACGGTTCTGGCACCGAGGGCTCCACAATCACCAGATCAGCCTCTCCCAGCTCCGAAGACTGGATAGGCATCGGAGGAGGAACAGGTGGAGATAAGGGAAGGCCTTCGAGTCTCAACACCAACTGGGAGGAGACAGAGATGAGTTTGGATAAGGCCGTATTCTCCATTAATTTCTGCACCACGCGGTCTACATCGGTGTCGGAGAGGGGCCTGGAAGAACGCGAAGGAATCGAAGACGGAGCCGACCTCAACAGTGCCAGGGGAGGGAGCTCCGTCACCGGTTCCAAGACTCGAGGCTCGGAAACTGACAACAGTTCAACACCCTGCCCCGAAGTCTGTGGAACCGGTGATCGAACTTTGACTGAAGAGCTCGGAGCCGATGACCTGGGCTCCGACATCGATTCCTTCGAGGATTTGGATGTCTGGTCTGATGCATCCAGAGCCTCTTGAAAAGCAGGCTTCAAAAGCCCCCTGTCCATAAGTTTCCTGCGCCTGTCATGACCCTTCCACTGAAATGAGCAGTCTTCTTGCAGATGGAGAGGGCCAAGACAGTAGACGCAGGAACTATGATGGTCAGTCACAGACATCTTCTGCCCACATTGGCAGCGTTTAAAGCCAGACTTAGCTTTCTCAGACATGTCAAGTTAGGTACAGCAAATAGTGAAATAGCCAATAATATGTCCAGTCCAGTAAATTTGTCTATTCCAGAAACAATTTTGTCAAATCCAGTAAATTAGTCAAGCCAGTAGTCAATCCAAAGTTAAAGGGGTGGGGTAGGCCCAGAGGGAAAACTCTAATAAAGTATATAAAATTTATATACGGAACAGAGAAACCCTCGATACACTACTCACACACAGTCACTTAAGGAACAACTTTTTTTTTAGAAAAAAATAGAAGAAATAAGAAAATTAATCTTAGCTTGAGTTGGCCCGAGCTCATCAAATCTGATGCGAACGTTGCAGCGGCAAACTAGATCTGAGGTAAAGGCAGAGGGGGATTGTGGGAGTTAGGCTGGTCTTGAGCTTCTTCTCGATGCAGAGCTTGCCAAGCGGCCGACACGGAGCAGAGGATCGGCTCCGAACCCAGGTGTAAGAACAAACTGCGAG
Source organism: Protopterus annectens (assembly GCF_019279795.1). Taxonomy (NCBI): domain Eukaryota; kingdom Metazoa; phylum Chordata; order Ceratodontiformes; family Protopteridae; genus Protopterus; species Protopterus annectens. The sequence goes on from NC_056737.1 coordinate 598,776,050, forward strand.
ATTGAACACTCACATCATATAGGAATAGAGGCACATTTATTAATAGGAACAGCTTGAGTGACTGTAGTGACTGGAGCTGCTAAAGGAATGTGAGGAGTGTACAAGGAACATTAGTAGTTGCAGTCTGACCAATCAAAATATTATGGGAAACATCAAATGAAGCCGGAACCTGTGGAGAAGCTGCAAAAGGTGAAGCTTCAGATGAATAAACAGAGTTCTAGTGGGAAAAAAAAATCTGGAGGGACTATTGAGATTGCAGTGAGATTAAAATCAGAAAAACCTACTGGAGTGTAGAAGGCAGAATTTGCCTCTCATATTGAATCAAGTAGTATAACTGCTGTTTTGAGTTTCTATTACTAAATCTACATTTACCTTCAGATCCAAAGGGGTAAAGCTCTGATTTGCATGTACTGCAACAAGTCCCTTCTCAACTTCTGCTGTTTTCTATGTACTAAAGAGACATGTCTGTTCACTCTGGGCTGTATTCAGTTATAAATACGTAACAATGTTAAATTCAGGGTGATTTCAGAGTGTAATTGTGAATATCTTGACTAATGTTTGCAAGCTTAAGCTGATTATGTTCCATCAGTGAACATAAAACAATTAAGCCAGTGGTATTGAGCTACAAGTTCTTTATACACAAAGTAATCACTAGAAATATTCTTGGGAAACTTGGTAATGCGTAGTCCCAAAGGAACTATATCTTTGCTGAGGCAACAAGACAAAGGTTCTTGAAAGAAATAAACAGTTTCAAATTTGAAAATGCTTTGCTTTAATGTTCTGATAGACGACTGTGTTTAGTGAGAAATGATTGAAGTTAGCATCCAAAAGCATCTCCGAAAAAGGGATTAGGTTGTCTGTCATTAATAAAGTTTAAAAGATCATCAGCAGCAATGGGATGTGAATGTGTGGGTTGCAAGTAAAGGTCAATGGATCATTAGAGCGGGAACCATCTGTTGAGCTGTGTGTATATCTGGTCTGATGCACTAGAAGAGTGGATCGTAGTTTTCTTCTGGGAGCCGTTAAACTGGGAACCATCAGTCGTTTATGTGCGTGCATCTGATCTGATACACTAGAAGCGTGGATAGTCCTTTTTTGCTGGAAGCAATTAAACTGAATCTTTGACATTAGAGTTGGTAGTTGAACCACCATTGTGTGTTGGCAATGGTGGAATTTACAGTTAAATTGTGTGCATCAGATCCGATACACTAGTAGAGTGAATCACTTTGCTGGGAGCAGTTAAAAAGCAGTTTTTTCATCAGCAGAGCACGCAGTCGAAACACCGTTATGCAAGTCGGCAACGGTGGAATTTACAGTACGAGGCATAAAACTGAACTCAACCTTACATGTGTGCCCTTTACACCATAGAGAGCCGAAATAGGACCAGACTATTGTAAAACATGTACAGCACAACCAGAATTCATAGAAGAAACTGCCACAATCAGAGGGACAACAGGCAAGGACACCTGCACCACAACAGATACAGACGGCATAGCTGAAGACAAGTGTATACCGTTGGCAAAGCCGAAGACAAGGTGCTGTGCAACCCAGCAGGTAATGCATCAGTTGTAGTAGCGATACGGTTGTTGATAAAAGTACCAGTCATTAGTGGTGAAAATGTTGCAGCAGTTAGTGGTGGAAACGGCAGTAGGATTGACAGTAGAGCTGTTAGAGTTGGAGAGTTCATCTGTAATTTTACCGTTCAACAGGAACTGCAGTTGAACTCCTGTGTTGGTGTGGTTAAACCTGGCTGGAACTGCAGGAAAGATAGCTGATTGATCAGTAAAGCAGCCGGTTACCTTGATAGAATCAGTAGTTCTTGTAGAGTTAGTCGAGGCAGAAATCTCTTCTTTGAAAGTATTAGTGGATGCAGGAAACGCTTCTCATTTCAAATCTTCATATGCATCAGAATACATAGATGCAAAGAAATTAGGCGGGATTATTAAATGTGAAAATTCATTCATATTTTGGCTACTAGAGCCAAGCTCTCTACAAGACTCTTTAGACATAACTTGAGAACTAGAATATAGTTAGCAATAAAACTCTGCAGAACATAAATATTAAATATTATATAAATATATATTTCATTTAGTTGATGCAACTCCAAACATTAGTTTTTCCAAACCAGAATGTTGAATTTTAAATCAACAGTCAGGATGTCGTACGAAACACCAAATGAGTTTGACAAATAAAGGCACCAAAAGGAGCAGTCTTAAAGGATAGACAACTGATAATGTACTTTGTGCAAAACACAAAAGACTACTGGATTGCACAGCCAGACCGTGCTTAACTAGGGGAGAGGAAAAGTACAGTTTTGTACCTACCATAAATGTAGATGTCCGAACTGGATAGCATCTGCAGTCATAACAACTGGGTTGTCCTGTCGTCAGGCAGCCCTTCAGTCGGCCGGATTCCAAAGTCCGGGTCCGGCTTCGGCTGATGTCGCACTCCACCCGACGTCATCTCTGTTGGTCTGCGGGTATAAAAGCATCAGCCGACGCCATTTTCCTCAGTGTTTCTTGCCCCAGATGCCAGTAGCCCTCTTGCAGGCTAAAATTTGGATAGATGCCAATGTTTCCAAATAGATAGAGGTAATCACAACAATAAGCATGTATGTACATATATACAAATACACCATAAAAGACCCCCCCCCCCCCAACGGCTAGCTATTAGGAGGGTAAACACCCTAGGAGTACCACAGAGGGGAAGGAGGGAGGGCAATCCTGACTGCAGATGCTATCCAGTTCGGACATCTACATTTATGGTAGGTACAAAACTGTACTATGTCCTTCATGGATGCATCTGCAGTCATAACAACTGGGTAGAATACCATAGCCAACTAGGGGAGGAGGATAAAAGTAGATCATGGTGTGTTTAGGATCCCATGCAGTACAGCAGTGGCAAACCCTGCTCGGGATCTGGAATATAGAGGCAAATTATAATGCTTGGCAAATGTATGCACGGAGGTCCAAGTAGCCGCCTCAATAATGTCTTTGGTTGCCACTCCTCGTAAGGCTGTGGTAGTGGCTGTTGCCCTTGTAGAATGAGGTCTTATGTTCTGTGGAATTGGTTTTCCATGGAAGGAGTAACAAAATCGTATGCAATTTCCTATCCATTTGGAGATTGTCTGTTTGGAAATAGCTTTTCCTTCCCTTCCTGTTGCATAGGCTACAAAAAGTTGGTCAGTCTTTCTGCTATTTTTTTGTTCTGTCCAAGTAGTAGCGTAGCTGTCTATGTACATCCAAGGTATGCAGTATTCTTTCCCCTCTGTTTTGTGGGTTGGGAAAGAAGGTAGGTAGGTGAATTGCCTGGTTTAACGACACTCTGGATACCACCTTGGGCATAAATGTAGGATTAGTCCTCATGGACACTATCTTGGTGGAAGATTAGGAAGGGTTGCACTGCCATTAAGGCCTGTAGTTCTGAAACCCTCCTTGCTGAAGTAATTGCCAGTAGGAAAGCAGTTTTCCATGACAGGTGTTGTAGGTCTGCTGTTGCTGCTGGTTCAAAGGGTGATAGTGTCAACTTTTCTAGCACAAAGTTTAAATCCCAAGCTGGTAATGGTGGTTTCCTTGGAGGTTTTACATTCTTGATTCCTCTGAGGAACTGCCTGAGCAAAGGGTGCGAAAAAACAGGTGGATCAAAGCTGTATTCTGCTGAAATAGCTGATGCATGTATCTTGATGGAGGAGTAGGACAGGCCTGAATGAAGAAGTTCGCCAGATACTCCAGAATGTTAGGCATATCTATGTTTGACACATCTTTTCCTCTTTCCGTACTCCAAATGACAAACCTTTTCCATTTTCCAGCATAGTTCCTTCTTGTTGAAGGTCTGGGTGCTTCAAGAATAATGTCTTTAACTCTTTGGGAAAGTTCTGGATTAGCTGCTGCTATGTGATGTTCCATGCAGTCAGTTGCAACGTTTTTAGGTTTGGATGTATGATGCTGTAGTTGTTCTGAGTTAACATCAAACGCATCAGGCGTATTGGCCACATATCGTTCCGAGACATGCTCCTCAGTAGTGGGTACCAGTGTTGTCTTGGCCAGTTTGGAGCTATCAGGATTATCCTTGGACGTTCTTCCTTGATTTTTAGTAGTACCTTGTGTATCAAAGGAAGAGGTGGGAATGCATATGCTGTTAGGCCTTTCCAGTTGAAGGAGAGCGAATCCACTTTCCATGCTAGTGGGTGGAATGTCCTTGTGCAGAATTTTTTGAGCTGGTGATTGAGAGGTGATGCGAATAGGTCTATCTGTGGCATTCCCCATTTCTTTGAGATGGTCTTGAAGAGGTCCGGGTGCAGCTTCCATTCGTGGGCATCCGAAGTGGTTCTGCTTAATATGTCCGCTAGAGTATTGTCTTTCCCCGGTACAAATATTGCCTGTAACTGGATGTTGTAGCTGAGTGCCAGGATCCACAGCTCCAAGGTCATTCTGCATAGGGGGTATGAGTGCCTCCCTGTTTGTTGATGTACCACATGACTGTGGTGTTGTCTGTCCTTATCAACTGGCCCTCTGAGAAATGGTTTGAACTTTTGGATTGCCAGTTTTACTGCCAGCATTTTTTAGGTTGATGTGCAGGCGAAGTTGATCCTGTGTCCACAATCCTTGCACGCATTTGTCCAGCATGTGGGCCCCCCATCCTAGGTCTGAAAGCGTCTGTTGTGATGGTCTGGCTTGCTTGACATCTGCGAAAGGGTAGGCCTGGGTTTGACTGGCATGCCTGAGCCCACCATAGGAACTCCTGTTTTAAGCATGGAATTAGTGGGATTTCTGTTTCTAGGCTGTGTCTGTGTTGGGACCATAAATTCTTTAGGTACCACTGTAGTTTTCTCATATGTAGTCTGGCAAATGGAACCAAGATTATGCATGATGCCATGAAGCCCAAGGCCTGCAGTACTTTTCTTGCTGTTAACTTGTTCAGTTTTGTTAGTGCCAAGAAGTAAAGAGGAAGTTTTTGTTTTCTGTAGTCAGGAATGCCATTTGTTTTACTGTGTCCAATTCGCCGCCAAGAATGTCCTTGTTTGGGATGGTATGAGCCTTGACTTTTGTAAATTGACTGTGTATCCCAGTGCTTGTAGCAAGTAAATGACCCTTTGTAAATCTGTTGTCAGCTTGCTTTGTCCCTTGTAGCAGGCAGTCGTCAGGTATGGGTAAATTTGAATTCCTGTAGTCTGCAATGGGCTATTACTGATGCCAGGCATTTTGTGAATACTCTGCAGTAGATAAGCCAAAGGGCAATGCTGAGAATTGATAGTGCTCTGATCCTGCAAGAAATCTGAGGTATCTTCTGCAGATTGGTCGAATGAATGGGACGTGCAGGTATGCCTCCTTGAGATCTAGAGTTACCAGCCAAGACTCCTTGCCCAGCATGGGAAGAAGTTGCTGTAGGGTCAGCATTTTGAATTTTGGGACAATGATGTATGTATTTAAGGTGGACAGGTAGAATTGGTCTCCAACTTTTTTCCTTTCTTGGAACTAGGAATAGTCTGGAATAGAACCCCTTTCCTTGCTCTGCTGTTGGTACTCTTTCCACAGCTCTCATGTTTGCTAACTCCATTATCTGGCGAGCCTCTGTTTTTTGATTTGGAGGTAGATTTGGCATTCCTCTTTTGACTGGTAAAGTGTGGAAGTGAAACCGGTAACCTTGATCTATGGTTTGTAAAATCCACTTGTCTTTTGTTATGTAGTGCCAGTTCTTTTGAAAATAAGGTTAACTTCCCGCCTAGAGGAGCTGCTATTTGTTCCCTGGTAGGCGGATTTCGGGTTAAGTCACTGTGGTTGTGCTGATGTAGTGGCAGTGGCTGTGTCTGTGCCTCTGTTACCTTGCCACTGTCGTCCTCTGTAGGCACCTCCTCTGGATTGGTTTCTGCCTCTGGAACGTCTATTCCTGCCCCTTTGAAATTTTGTGGAGTCAGGAAAGGACCAATTTTTGGCAGGCCAGTTCCTGCTAAACCTTGGGGGTTGAACCTGCAGGAAATCTTTAACAGTTTGAACAGATTTTGCCTTTTCTTCCATTTTCTTCATAACCTGCTGGGCAGGTGTACCAAACAAACTTGTCTTGTCCAAAGGAGCATCTAGCAACTTAGCTTTAACATGATCCGGTAAAGCTTGTTCCTTTAGCCATGCATGCCTTCTTATCACTGTGCCTGTCATGGCTGATCTAAATGAAGCCTCCAGTGCATCATAGCCACATTTTAAGGAATGGTTGCTAACCTGTTGTATGTTATTTACCATCTCTAATACATATTTCTTATCAAGAGATTCATCAGTGGTTAGTTTTTTAGTTAACTGATCAAGCATAAACTCTTAGTATTGTATCATGTTAAACTGACAGTTTAAAGCTCTAGCTGAGAGAGTAGCTGAAGTGTAGACCGTTTTACCCCATCTGTCCAATGACCTTGCTTCCCTTTCAGAAGGAATAGGGTTTTTAGCTATGGTCGCGGCTACTGCCTTGGGACCCTGGGATATAGTTTCTGGGTCTGCAAGCGGGGCCTTGTAAAGGTGGTGATGAGTATCTGGCACCCTGTAAAATCTGTCTGGTTTGGCAGGGGCTGGGGGTAAAGAATCTGGAGCGGAGCAAACATCATTGAAAGCATCATCCACCACAGAGAGAACAGGAGGTATAGCTAAGGGCCTGTGCTGAGGGAGGTGCAGGAAGGTCCTAAGTCTTTTTCTGGAGTCTGAAAAATCCTGTTGCTGCCATTGGAACTGTTCTCGCATGGCATGCAAGGTTTCCCCAAAGGAGAATTCTTCTGGTGGGGAAGCCGCTGGAATGGATTCTTCAGCATCAGAATCTTCAAAATTGGAGAAGGGAGCCTCTGGCTGGTCAGTTATGTCTGATTCATCAGCAGAATCATCAGAGGACACTGGCTCAGGGGGCTCTGCCCTAGGCCTCTTCTCTGGGGGCTGAGAGGCCCTGTCTGGATGAGATTGAGATCCTCTAATTAAGGAAATTAAATCTTCTGCCAAAGTAAGCATTTGGGAACTAGAAGAGGGCCTGGATGTGGGGGGTTTAACAGGCACTGTTTTAGTAGTCTTGGCTGCTTTAGCCCTGGCGAAGGCCTTAATGGACATGGCTGCTGGAGGCCTAGCAGCACCACGTGCTGGGGTAGAGACATCCAAGGGGATGGTGTCTGATAAGTCAACCACCGTAGTGGGTAAAAGTTCTGAAGTCGAATCAAGAGTTGTAGCAGGGGCCTCGGTTGTAGGAATAGGTTCAGCTGTACTTTGATCAGTTTTCTCGGTTTCGAACGAGACACTCATGTTTGCTTAACCATGGTTTCGGCCGAAACCGCGGACGCGATGTCGGTCTTTATCTTCGCTTTTTGGTAGATTGGGTAGTCGGAGGATCCGACGGCATAATGTACGCAAAATCAGAACCGAAAAACTGTTCTGCAAACTCCGACCGACGCCTAAGCATTCGTCGGTTGAAAGAAGCACAGGCCGAACAGGCTGCTACGTCGTGGGCTGGGCCTAAACAAGGCAGACAGTAAGAGTGGAAATCTTTATGAGGTATTTGTTTCCCACAGGTTAAACAATTGTTAACTTTTTCTGACATCGGCTGAGGCAAGAAAGAGTCCCCAACGGGGTACTTAGCTTTAGCAAGAAAGAGTCCCCAACGGGGTACTTAGCTTTAGAAGTCTTCAAAGTAGTATTCGGTAGAAGTAATCTCTGGATCCGACCGACCGGCACTTGCGAACAGCTTCTGCTTCGGGCGCCACGCGGCAAGAAAGACTGAGGAAAATGGCGTCGGCTGATGCTTTTATACCCGAAGACCAACAGAGATGACGTCGGGTGGAGTGCGACATCAGCGGGCGGACCCGGACTTTGGAATCCGGCCGACTGAAGGGCTGCCTGACGACAGGACAACCCAGTTGTTATGACTGCAGATGCATCCATGAAGGACATCCCAGTCCATCGTCCTAAGCAGATGGACCCAGTTTATCTGCAAACAGTAAACTGTTGGTAAACCCCATGGTATAAATTAAAACAAAATCTGGCAGGAATTATAATGTACTGCTTTGCCACTCAGGGGCAAGGGAAAGAAAAGAATATGTTGGAAGTAGCATGTCATTGTCCTGCTGCTTGCAGGCAGCACAGTAAAGGCAAATACATGAGATGAGACTTTGGGATGGGTCACTGATATGGCAAGCCATTACCCTGCATGACATTCCACTGCATACACACTGTAAATAGAAGCTAGCATTGCCCAGGGAGTTACAGCCTCCACATCAACCTTCTCACTCAGCAGCTGAACACAGTAAATTTAAAAACCGCCAACTCCCTGCCTAGTCACTAGGTATTCATAGCCCAAATAGCTGAAAAGGCTATGCCCATCTCAGAATAGGTTATCCACTTGAAAAAAGGCCAAGGGGACAGCTATGATATGCCCCAATATGGGGGGGTGGTCCTAGGGAGAATCAGTTAAGCAGGGGCTGACTCCGCTAATACCTTAACTATCTCCCTAATCACTGCATCCCACCTTACCAACCTCAGTCAGGCACACACCAATTTCACCTACCTCTAACTATTAAGTTATGCTCAAATTTCTTCCCTTCATTCCATTTACCAACTTGCACATCAAATTCGCACTTTAGATACTCTCATTTTATCTGCCAAACTTCAACACACTTATGCAAGTTATCTTCCATCTTACTAATGCATCTCCTTCAGTGCAATACTGAAGAAAACTCGGGGCCACAGGCACTCCTAGTACCTTATCAATGACCAAAGCACTGCAAAAAAAAAAAAAAAAAAAGACCAAATCAATTAAATTAGTCTACACAACCCAGAACTCCTTGCAATTAGAGACTTGCATGAAATTTTATAACCCCTCTCCATTACCTTTTTACTGGGTACAACTACTTAACTGAAAAAGTACAGTTTTGTACCTACCATAAAATGTATATATCTGATAGGTATGCATCTGCAGTCCTAACATATGGGTTGTCCTGCCTCAGGCAGCCCTTGATCGGCAGTTCCAAAGTCTGGGTCTGGCCTCGGCTGATGTCGCACTTCACCCGACGTCATAGCTGCTGTTTATTGGGTATAAAGGCATCAGCCGACGCCATTTTCCTCAGTGTTTCTTGCCCCAGATGCCCTCTAGGAAGGCTAAATTTGGATAAATGCAAATAATTCCAAACCTACATATATACAAACAAATACACCATAATAGATTCCCCCAGCTAGCTAAAAGAGGGGTAAATACCCTAGGAATACCACAGAGGGGAAGGAGGGTGGGTAATCCTGACTGCAGATGCATACCTATCGGACATCTAAATTTATGGTAGGTACAAAACTGTACTATGTCCTTCAAGGATGCATCTGCAGTCCTAACATATGGGTAGAGTACCATAGCCAAACTGGGGGAGGAGGCACTAAGATAAAGATGGTGTAGTCAAGATCCCTAGCAAAACAGCAGTTGCAAAACCTGCTCGGGATCTAGAGTATAAGGGAAGATTATAATGCTTGGCAAATGTATGCACGGAGCTCCAAGTAGCAGCTTCTAAAATGTCTTTGGTAGCCACTCCTCGTAGGAAAGCTGTAGTGGTGGCTGTAGCTCTTGTGGAATGAGGTCCGATATTATCAGGAGTTGTCTTTCCATGAAAAGAGTAGCAAAATCGAATGCAATTTCCTATCCATTTTGAGATTGTCCGTTTTGAAATTTCTTTTCCTTGCATTCCTGTTGCATATGCTACCAGAAGCTGGTCAGTTTTTCTGCTGGTCTTGGTTCTGTCCAGATAGTAGCGTAATGGTCTGTGCACATCCAAGGTATGTGGCAGTCTTTCCCCCCTATTCTGTGGGTTGAGGAAGAATGCAGGTAAATGAATCGCTTGGTTCAATGATACGCTGGAGACCACTTTTGGCATAAAGGTAGGGTTAGTTCTCAGAGAGACTCTGTCCTGATGGAAGATAAGGAAGGGTTGTACTGCCATCAATGCCTGTAACTCAGATACCCTTCTTGCTGAAGTAATTGCTAGCAGGAAAGCAGTTTTCCAAGACAAGAATTTTAATTCTGCTGTTGCTGCTGGTTCAAAAGAGGGAAGTGTTAACTTTTCCAGCACAAAGTTGAGATCCCATGTAGGTAAAGGTGGTTTCCTTGGAGGTTTTACATTTTTGATTCCTCTCGAACTGCCTGAGTAGAGGATGAGAGAAGACAGGAGGATCCATGTTGTATACTGCAGAAATTGCTGATGCATGAATCTTAATGGAGGAGTAGGACAGGCCATTGTGGAACAGCTCTGCTAAATATTCCAGGATGTGTGCTATGTTTGCCAATGAGACATTTCTCCCTTTGCTGCACTCCAAATGAGGTATCTTTTCCACTTGGCTGAATATGTCTTCCTTGTGGAGGGTCTGCGTGCCTCCAGGATAATGTCCTTAACCCTCAGAGATAAACTTGGGTTATTTTGTTTTATGCAATATTCCAAGCAGCTAGCTGCAGTGTTTTCAAGTTTGGATGTAGGATCTTGTAGTTGTCCTGTGTTAGTAGTAAGGGACGTAGAGGTAGAGGCCATGCTTGTGTCAGAGACATGCTTCTCAGTAGCTGGTACCAATGCTGCCTCGGCCAGTCTGGAGCTATCAGAATTACCCTTGGCTGATCCTCTCTGATATTCAGTAGAACTTTGTACATAAAGGGAAGAGGTGGAAATGCATATGCCGTCAGGTTTTTCCAGCTGAAGGAAAGGGAGTCCACCCTCCAAGCAAGTGGGTGGTATGCTCTTGTGCAGAATTTCTTCAATTGGTGATTGTGTGGGGAGGCAAACAGGTCTATCTGTGGTAGTCCCCATTTCTTTGTTATGGCTTTGAAGATATCTGGATGCAGCATCCATTCGTGAGCATCCGTGGTAGTTCTGCTTAAGGTGTCTGCTAGAGAATTTTCTTTTCCTGGTACAAATCTGGCCTGAAGTTGAATGTTGAGGTTCAGGGCCACATTCCACAGGTCCATTGCCATCCGGCATAGAGGATATGAATGTGTACCTCCTAGTTTGTTGATGTACCACATGACTGTGGTATTGTCAGTCCTTAGCAGATGACCCTTATGAAGGAGTGGTCTGAATGCCTGGATCGCATGTTTCACTGCCAGCATCTCCTTTAGATGTGTAGATTCAGCTGGTCTTGGGTCCATAGGCCTTGTATACACTTGTCCACCATGTGTGCCCCCCATCCTAGGTCTGAGGCGTCCGTGGTGATGGTCTGGCTTGGATGAGGTTTATGGAAAGGCAAGCCTCTGTTCAACTGACAGGCCTGAGCCCACCACAGGAATTCTTGCTTCAGGCATGGAATTATTGGAATCTGGGCTTCTAGACTGCTTGTGTTGAGACCATACATTCCTTAGGTACCATTGTAGCTTTCTCATATGCAGCCTGGCATGCGGAACCAATATTATGCAGGATGCCATGTAGCCCAGGGCTTGCAGGACTTTCCTTGCAGTAAGCAGAGTTTGTGTTGTCAATGCCATGAAGTAGACTGGTAGTTGCTTTTGTTTTTCTTGTGAGAAAAGCCATCTGAGTTATGTATCTAGTTCTGCACCCAAGAATGTTATCCTTTGGGATGGTACTAGTCTCGACTTTTGCATGTTGACTGTGTATCCCAAGGCTTGCAACAGTTGTATGACATTTTCCAAATCTTTTGTTAACTTTGCCTTGTTGTCCGCTTGTATTAGGCAGTCGTCCAGGTATGGGTAAATTTGAATTCCCTGAAGTCTGCAATGAGCAATTACTGATGCCAGGCACTTCGTGAATACTCTGGGCGCAGTAGATAAGCCAAAAGGCAATACTGAGAATTGATAATGCTCTGATCCTGCAAGAAATCTGAGGTGTCTTCTGCAATCTGGTCGTATAGAGACGTGCAGGTATGCCTCCTTGAGATCTAGAGTCACCAGCCAAGACTCCTTGCCCAGCATGGGAAGAAGTTGCTGGAGGGTCAGCATTTTGAATTTTGGAACAATGAGGTATATGTTCAGTGCGGACAAGTCTAGAATAGGTCTCCATTGATTTTCTTTTCTTGGTACAAGGAAAAGCCTGGAGTAAAATCCTTGGCCTTGTTCCATAGGTGGCACCTCTTCTATAGCTCTCATCCTTAGTAAGTTGTTGATTTGTCTTAGAGCGTCTGTTTTTTGGCTTGGTGGTAGGTTCGGCATTCCTCTCTTTTTTGGTAGTGTGTGGAAGTGAAACCTGTAGCCCGTGTCTATTGTTTGTAAAGTCCATTTGTCTCCTGTAATGTAATGCCAGTTGTCTGAGAATAAGGCTAGTTTTCTGCCCAAGGGTGCTTCCAGTTGTTCCCTGGTAGGCGGAACTAGAGCCAAGTCATTGTGTCTGCCCTGTGGAAGTGGTTGTAGTTGATTCTGTGGCAGTACTTCTCTTGTTGGTAGGTTGCCACTGACGTCCCCTGTAGGCACCCCTAGATTGACCTCTGCCTCTTGGGCGTCTTTCTGCCTCTCTGCGCTCTGGAGTTGTCTGGAAAGGACCAATTCTTCGAAGGCCAATTTCTGCTAAACTTCGGAGGTTGGACCTGTAAGAAATCCTTGACTGTTTGGACAGATTTTGCTTTTTCTTCCACCTTCTTTAGAACCTCCTGTGCAGGGGAGCCAAACAAACTTTGTTTCTCCATGGGAGCATCTAGGAGTTTTGACTTAACATGGTCTGGTAAGGATTGTTCTTTTAACCAGGCATGCCTTCGAATCACTGTTCCAGTCATAGCTGATCCAGTGCATCATAGCCACATTTTAAGAAATGGTTACTGACCTGCTGAGAGTTATGTACCAAATCCTGAAAGGACTTGCGGTCTAAAAGTTCAGGAGAAGACAGTTTTTTATTTAGCTGGTCTAACAAAAATTCCTGGTACTGAATCACGTGAAATTGACAGTTCAAGGCCCTGGCCGAAAGAGTAGCAGAAGTATAAACCTTTTTACCCCATCTCTCTAATGCTCTAGATTCCCTTTCAGAGGGAAGAGGGTTTTGGCAGAGGCAGCTGCCACCTTTAGGGCCCTGTGAAATGGTTTCAGGGTCTGCAACAGGAGCCTTATACAAATGGTAGTGTGTGTCCGGGACCCTGTAATATCTGTCTGGCTTGGCAGGGGCCGGAGGAAGAGAATCAGGAGCAGTACAGGCATCATTATATGCATCATCAACAACTGTTAGTACTGGCGGAATGGCTAAAGGCCTATGCTGTGGTAAGTGTAAAAAGGTCCTTAGCCTTTTCCTTGAATCTGAAAAATCCTGGCCCAGCCATTGGAAGTGTTCCCTCATAGCATGCAAGGTTTCCCCAAAGGAAAATTCTTCAGGAGGAGAAGCAGAAGGAATGGAGTCTTCTGCATCAGAATCCTCATAAGGAGAATATGGGCCTTCGTGAGGGTCTGAAATGTCTGAGTCATCCGAGGAATAATCTGTAGAGACAGGTTCCGGGGTTCAGTCCTAGGCCTCTTGTCTGGAGGGGGCTGAGAGGCCCTGTCTGGGTGAGGTTGGGATCCTCTGATCAAAGAAATGAGATACTCAGCCAGGCTGAGTATTTGGGAACTAGAGGTAGGCCTATGTGAAGGAGTTTTGGCAGGCAAGGCCTTAGAAGATTTAAGCTGCTTTAGCCCTGGCAAAAGCCTCGATAGACATGGAAGCAGGGGAACTAGCAGCACCACGTGCAGGGGTAGATATGTCTAAAGGAATAGTGTCTGACAAATCCTGGGTGCCTGCTTCAGTAGCAGATTCAGCCAGGCTCTGAGGCCTCTGCTATCGGAGGCATGCTTTCGGCCGAAGAACCGGGGGCTCGGTTTCAGCCGAAACAGACATTCGCGGTTGGCCTAACCGTGGTTTCAGCCGAAACCGCGGGCCGCGAATGTCGGTCCTTTTCCTTGCGCTTTTTACCTAATTGAGTAGTAGAGTCTCAGACGGCATTTTGTATGCAAAAGCGGGACCAAAAAACTCCTCTGTAAACTCCGACCGATGTCTAAGTGTCCGTCGGTTGAAGGAAGCGCAGGCTAGACAAGCTGATACGTCGTGGTCTGGGCCTAAAGCAAGGAAGGCCGTAAGAGTGGAAATCCTTATGAGGTATTTGTTTCCCACAAGTTAAACAATTTACTTTGTCTGACATGGGCTGAGGCAAGAGAGAGTCCCCAACGGGGTACTTAGCTTTTTAGAAGTCTTCGGTAGTAGAAATCTCTGGATCTGACCGACCGGCACTTGAACAGCTTCTGCTTCGGGCACCACACGGCAAGAAAGACTGAGGAAAATGGCGTCGGCTGATGCCTTTATACCCAATAAACAGCAGCTATGATGTCGGGTGAAGTGCGACATCAGCCGAGGCCAGACCCAGACTTTGGAATCCGGCCGACCGAAGGGCTGCCTGAGGCAGGACAACCCATATGTTAGGACTGCAGATGCATCCTTGAAGGACATCTTGGCAATGCTACAGGAGGTGGTACCCTACTCCTACAAAGTGGGAACTACAGCTTATTAGCAGAAAAAAAAAAACAGTCCACCTCCAACTTTAAAGACCACCTCAAAATAGCTTTCTCACAAAAGGGAGCACCTCCACAGCCATATGGACACTTGGATGACATGCTTGTCAAATCATGAGCATGCTAGCTGCATCCATTCTCGTATCACACCAAGGCCCTCTACCTAGTTAACCATTCCTTCCTCATACTCTCTGCTTGTGTGCTTAGCCCACAGCAGACAGTCAGTACTACTGGGAGCTACATAATCCACAGCATTGTGAAAAACCATCTGGAGCTCAGCCAGCTAGACTATTTCTACAAAAAAGGAAAATTAGGAAAAAGGGTATGGGCAAGTAGAAGTATACAGAATTAAAACATGGAAAGTACAGGCTGGTGAGTGAAGGGCAATGTTTTTGCTGGGGCATATCCCCCTTTTATACAATGGGGAGAAAAGGGATAATGGGAAGGGAGAAACTGAAGCAGAGGAAAGATGAGAAGGCAAGCAGAAGGGACTTATGAAACTGTACATGCATGGAATTATACAAAGGCTAACAAAGGGCAGACAAATGGAGTAAGGGAGAAGTGTAGAAAGCATGCTAACTGGCCAAAGAATGCTACTGAGAGCAAGGAGATTGAGGTGGTGTTGGGCAGTGGCATTGCCACATCATACTCTACACAACAACCAATGCCTTTAGGTGGCTAATCACCCAGTGTGCCAATGCTTGGTCAATAACTCCCTTTAAAACTTAGGCTGGCTAAACCAGAGCAGGCTACTGAAGGCCAACTCCCCAACATGTTACCCCAACCAGACAAGGCATTCATACTCCAATTCCCTTAGCTGGAACATTACCAGGGCAATAGTGAGCAACAATGGAATAAATTGCTAGTATGATCAATAGGCAATATTATATGTACAATGATGCAGAAGCTTCAACACCATACTTTTACACTGACCCACAAAATACAATGCCACCAAAAATAGTCAACAGCACACAAACCCCACATCCCTCAACTAGGTGCATCCTTGTATTGCACAGGAACCAAACTATTACAAACACTGCCATAACATGCACACACTAATTTAAAGACAATGTAAGAAATGTACTACAGGATGGAAAAAATGCATGATTCAGAGTACTCTAGCTTCACCTTTTCTTCCCATACCTAGTGATCTATGTGGTGGAGAAATGGATCATACTGGTGCCTGCATTGCTCACCAGTTCAGGGAATGCTGGCAGCCTCGTTCACCTTCTACACCAGGTTATACCAACTTCATGAAATGGACATGGGTATGGCTCCAACAGCCACTCCTTCAGTTGACTGTGGAAGATGTAGATATTTGTCTCTACCACAGCAGGCAGTGTTCTCCATGGAGAACTAGTATCAGCAACCCTCAACATTAATGTTACAGCCAAACAAAATATCAGACTGACTAAAGTTTAAGACTTTGAAAAGTGTAATGCTTTTTAAATGCTGTTGCACAGCACAAATCCAACTTGCATGTCTATGAATGCAAGCACAAAGGCAGTAGCATGAAAGTCCTATTTGAGTCACCGATATGCTTCAGTGACGCAAGAGACTAATATTGGTGGAATCTAGCCTCAGTTTGCATCACTGCAAACATTTGCGACTTGTTGCTGAATCACTACCCTAGAGACCAACACACACTAGCTATAAAACAGAAGATTGCAACCTCTATGTAGGAGCACAGCAGCATTTCCACACAACAAAGGCACTCAGTATCCCACCGTACTGTGGTAATACTAAGGTAAATGTCATAATGGGAACCCTAGACTTGCAACAGGTTGCTGTAAAACCAGAGCTCCTATGACAGTAGTACTGATCAGTACAATAAAAATGACATTATCAGATGTAAACATGTATGAAGGAAAGCATCTTAGAAATTAACTGTCTACCCCATATCTTGCTTGGCTTACTTAAATGTTGCAGATTGTGTGTCAAGGGGACACGCACTAGATTTCTTAAAGCACTACAGTTAACACTGTGGTACACCCACCAATACTCACCTGATCATTGTTTGACAAGCCAACTTCACCCATACAGTCTGAGGGTGGCTCTGGACATTTACCAACCACAGCTATACATATGTCCACATGTATCCATTATTTCTGGTTACTATTTGTGTACCCTTATCTGTACCAGATTTGTGGTGTATACTGCATTCCTATAACCAGCATGTACGGATATATACACACACCTCAGCTAGCCTGCTGTTCTCAGACTGTGATCTACTTTAAAGTGTACTCAGAACTCCCACAGGGGTACAAGGCAGATATCAGAAAATGCCAGCCAATAATTATGTCCTGAAAACAGACAAGGTTGTAATCTTCTGGGGAGATAAGTGTTCAGACTATACAGAATAGGAGGAAGAGTGATCAGTATGCATGTATACAATTCCTGGAGTAGTTTATGCGCTGGGATGGCCAAAAATGCATTTCACAGGAGAACAACCAGGTTAGTATCCATACCACACTAAATATGTACATCATAGGAAAAACAATACTCATCACCCCCCCTTTTCTCATTTCTTCTACATGGAGTCAGGGTATTGTGTTAACGGTCGCCAACTCTCTCAATTCAGTGCCACACTCCTATCTTCAACATTCATTCCAGACTCAGAGCTTTTCATACAATCCATCCACCTCTTTGCTGGACATCCTCGCTTCCTCTTACCTTCTTCCAGTTTGTCCCAAATCTTCCTCACCAGATGCCTTCTGCTTTTCTGCACACTTGTCCAAACCACTAATCTGTTCTTTGATCTTTTCTGCAACTGGAGCTACTTTGGCTTCTGCTCTTATGTCCTCATTTCTTTGTCTGTCCCAGTGTGCATCCTACCACCCTTCTCAGGCACTTCATTTCCATTACCTCTAGCTTCAAATGTTCTGCCTTTACTGCCCAGGTTTCTGTACCATACAGTAGTACTGGTCACACCACTGTCTTGTACACCTTACTTTTCAGCTTCTTTGGCAATCTTCTGTCAGACCACGCCTGACACTATGCCCAGTTGTCTGTAGCCCCTTCATTCAGACTTACCTTTAAGTATCTGGGAGGGGAGGTTTAGGAGAAGGGTTTACCTGTTCCACTATCTTCCTATCTATTCTCAGCTTTTTAATTTTCCCCAGTTTGCTACCATTACCACAGTTTTATCTGCCCTTAGTTTCATCCCATGTGCCTTCAGTTTTGCATTCCATTCTATCCTTTGCTGAAGTTCTAGCTCAGTCTGCCTGTAATGCTACATCTTCTGCATACATCTTCTGCATACAGCAACTTTGTTGATCTGTCCCATCAGACCAGGTTTTCTAATTTAGTCCATAACCAGTATGAACAGCATTGGGCTCAGAGCTGAACCCAGACGTACACCCCACTGGGAACCCCTTTTGTGAGGCCGAACAGTTCATACTAGAGTCGTTGGGTCCTTGTACATAACCTGCACTAATTCTACCAATGTTTCTGGGAATTCAAACCACTGCAATACTGCCCAAATCAGCTTTCCTGGGACCTTGTCATATGCTTTCTCCAAGTCTAGGAATGCCCAGTTGGATTCTCTCATCTCTCAGGAAGAAGACACCAGTGCATATATTCTCCATACTACACTGGGTATTCAGGCACACATTACTACCAGTGCAAATAAGTGCACGTTTTATATCTGCATGTTTCTAACAAACATTTACATGCATTCCACAGGGTCTCATACTGCAAATGGAATTAGAATTACTATTGCCCTATAGTGCATATTCACATGCTAAACCTTTACTGACATCTTTAGATACTGCAGCAGAAAATCAAGAGGTTAGCACCAAAGCAGAGTCAGACAGTAATGCAGAGGAACCAACAGTTATGGAACACTGGCACCATCTCCCTCCTTGGTAGCCTTACATCCACTGTCCAGGTTGACAGTGTGGCCAAACCCACACCTGTGCTAGGGGTGCACAGTATGGCAGCATGCTGCATTTGTTAATGGGCTCCTCTACGCTAGAAAGGAGAACCACAGCACCTCCCTGAGGAAGTACTCAATGTGTGCACTGCATTTGACTGTATGACTGCATATCCACTGTACAGCAGACAACCAATGGTTGCCAGCACGGTCCTATGTCCCTACCAGCCTATGATGCGATGGTGCTGGAGATCAGATGTTCAGGGCTACAATATGGGAAGTCTGCAGCTACAAAACACTTGCATGGAGATGACTGGTGTACTCCATGGCTTTCATAAAGATGTCAGCCAGAGTGCCAATGCCTCAGAAAGAAAATAGAGTACAAGGACAACGCCCAGAAAGATTTCATGAAGTCTGTGGTGGTATATACATTGCTGCTCATAGCCTGCTCTATAAAGAGCCAATGTTACTGCCTTATCTGGTAGAATTACTAATGCTGGGGAGTGGGTGCCTAGGAAGGTTAGGGGGAGTGCAACCTGCACCCAATAGACCAAGAGCATCACCCCTCTGCCACCCCACATTTTGGAAGGTCATAGCAGTCCCCCCACAGGCAGGGCATCTAATATTTACATCATACAGCTCTTTTTCCATTAATATTGGTAGCATCACATGGTCAACTACTAGCCCACTCACATCCAGCCATCATAGTGGCCCCACAGCAGAGTCCTGTACTGGCTTACCCATACTGTCTCCAGAGAAATCAACTAGGGCAAACTGTACCCTACTGGACACTCCTTCTGCCAGCACTAGCCTGTATCCTCCAAGTGATTGCAGTCATGTATTGACATATCCCCTTGGTACCTGTGTAAACTGACTATTGTGATCTATACCACTCTCCACATGTGCATCAGACATCACTTCTAGACTGCAGTTCAACCATCGATCATACCCTTTAAATAATGCTGCATATATCATTTTGATCTGTGTGACACTGCACTGCGTGTACATAATCTACATCTTGGGAATCAATAAGGCAGACTAAACACTGCCATTTCACCTGTGCAGTCATACATTGTGCACAACACTGTCCAGGGGGGGTTTGTCTGAAGGCTGCTCA
Organism: Protopterus annectens; assembly: GCF_019279795.1. NCBI lineage: Eukaryota > Metazoa > Chordata > Ceratodontiformes > Protopteridae > Protopterus > Protopterus annectens. Next base: position 598,795,492 of record NC_056737.1, read on the forward strand.
GTCCTCACTCTGGTTCACAATGAAGGATGTAGTTGTGGCGCCAGGGTATGATGCAAATTTGCAGAACATATGACAGCTTGCACTCAGGGGCATACTGCAGTGCCCATCCCCCAACCCATCTTTGCACTGAAATCCAGCTTTCACCAGACCGAACACTGACCGTACATATTTGAATGGCAGTGTTGCATTGCATTTCAGTAATACTCAGTGGGTTCTACACAAGTAGGTATCAAATGTGTATTCTCAGACAGACTATAATAGGGACATTAAGAGGAAGGGTGAGACTTACAGTCCGACTGCTGATATAGTAGGCATACACCTGCACTGCAGATATGTTAGGCATAGGTCTGCATTTGCCTTCTGGGTGACCATGTGGAATGCAACTGTGCAGAAGCTGAAAGAGGGAGGATTTGGGTGCTACATATGGCAATTAGGCACTACCAGAGTAGTGTGCAGACAGATTATAAAAATTCCTTGTGTATTGCACACCTAGCAGCAGACATGGCGACTCACCTGTTGGGGCTTTTACCACACACATGTAAAACCTACAGCTCCCACCACTTTCAGAATGTTACGGAAGCCATGCATGGTAGTGGCTTTTCCCCCCTGTAGTGTTAGGGAAAGTGATACACTCAAACCCACATGGAGTAGAAATTTGAGAAACATCTAGACAATATTCTGCAAGCTGACATTTGTGACAGACAAGGCGTTCCCATTTGAGGCCTTGCAGATGGGAGTAACAGCCACCTCCAAAGCATCCACTACTATATGAAGTCCACAAATTTCTAATTTGTGGGAGTACATTTGCCAATGCCAGTATACTCCGCTCAGAACATCTGGCCAGTTAATTCAGTAATTTAGGGTATATTATTCTCCTATCTACACCATTTCTGAGCATGCTGCCTGCTGTTGCACTACATTCCAGGATGGACGCTAGCAGTGCTTATAGACCAAGTGCTAATGCTGCTGCTCCTCTTTTGCCAGCTGCAATTTGCGTGCTTTTTACCTCTACACAAACTAGCTGCAGGTCTTTATTCCTGACAGCTGTCACAGCCTACTTGCACAGACCATTGCTTGAATTTCATTATGCACTCAGATTGTACAGCTTCCTAATCTGGAGTTTGCAGAGGGTTGAGGCAGAGAGATTTAGTTCTTGTGGTACATGGTTCGATTCCCTCAGTCCTCATTTGCCTATCGTGTGACCTTGAATTAAGTCCAGACATTGCTCTTGAGCCACTCAAGAACAGGTTCAGTGGGCCTACCTGGTTAACAACTGGTATTTGCATGTTTGTGTACAATAGTTTGCATACCCTCTTTCCACACTTTGCTTGTTCCTTTAACTCTACACCTGGTGCCATGAATTGCTACCAAGCTGCATGCCCACCACTTTGGTGCAGTAGCTCGCTGTACAGTATGCAGTTTGACAAATAAAAATCCTGGTTTTAATTTACATTTTTCATCTCTTCCACCATCTCCTGTGACACTTCATTGCAAAATTAAGAGTAACTACCTCCAAATAATGAAACTGAAAAATAAAATTAGTGTTAATAAAAAAACTCCAGCGGGACAGAGCTTAGTTGCAAAAAAATATCAGATTTTGACAAGCCTGAAAATATGAATTTGCACTAATTTTTAGAGATTTTTTGAAGAAATAAAAGTGATTGAGAGAACAGGGCTGGCTTGTTTAGACCAGATTATCAAATATTGTAATTTTGACATGAACAAACTTAATGATAATGTTCAAAAAAATGCTCCAACAGGTTAAGGGGTGCAGTGAGCACTTGTTTTGAAATCTAAAGTGTCTGAAGTACTGCACAAACAAGCGCAAACATAAAAATATTTAAAATTTTTAACTCCTACTGACAGATGCTTCAAAAGTTCCAGTGACCAACCAAAATCATCCTAAAACAGCCGAAACGAAGATTAAACATTTTAAATAAAGAATGCCAATACTTCACCACTGAAATGGTAAATGGCTGCCTATTACAGCTAAGGATATCCTACTTAAAACATGCAGTATGTTGAATAAAGGTCACTTACCCACTTCACAGCCCTTCTTACACATGGAGTCAGGCAGGTACTGGTATTGAGTAAGCCTCCAATCATTACACCAGATCAGGCATTTAAAAAAAAAAAAAAAAAAAAAAATCACTTGCTGGGTTTCAAAGTCTCTCCTCCTATGCTGTTCACTTACCAAATATATAATGCTTATTCCTTCCATACTGCTCAAACTTGGCAAAAAAAAATCTGGACAAAAAAAATAATTTGGGGGAGGAGTTGAAAAAAGCCCCAAAATAGAAAGATTTTAAATATGGCTTTTAAAATTAGAGCATTGCTAGAGCAGGTTGTGTTAACATTTTGTGAAGAAAATGGCATCAAACTCAAAATGTCTCATTTGGCGATTTCCATCCTGAATAATTTTTGCCAGAAAGCCACAGATTTAGGAATAGATCAAAATAAAAAGCAAAAATCTGAACAGGTGAAAGGTTATGTGAATCCTTTTTGTATACTACAAGACAATTAGATTACTGCTAGCTGAAATTGTTGCTACAAATTACTGCCTTCTGTAATGTTTAAGTGAAAACTATCCGTGTGTGATGCGATCATTTTATATGTATGCCAGTTTACCTTTGTCATGGCTAAAAACAGCACTGGTGCTGACTGGTTCACAAATCTGGTTAACAAATGTAAAATAAAACGCAAGCTAGAGGAAAATGCACCCAAGACAGCACTTTAAGACCCCAATGAAGGAGACTACAGAGGTCTCCACGACTGGCACCCAGATACTTCTTCCCCTTTAATCAGTGGAAAGCAGGATTAAATGCAGGCAACCAACCACTAAGTGTGTTCAGGTCCTGTTCATTCAAGACCAGCAAGTTCAGAGAAGGAATGGTCAGAAATACAGTTGGAACCTTGCATACAAAAGGCAGGCATTATAGCACTGGTTCTGCAAGAACTGAGACTACCTGCAACTAACCCAAGCTGTACTGACGAAAACGGGTCTGCTATTTCTATTCCAGTTCACCACTTTCACATTAGCTTTCTATGGTTTTAGCTTCAATGTTTCCTGTTCCAAATGGATTTAAAACACTAGTCCCAATCAGCGAGTGGATATCGCTAAGGCTGGCTTAGCTATAGGCCGCTACAGTAATACAGCTTTGCCAATTTAGTGATGGCAAGCCAAAACATACAACATACAACTTATTTGGTTATTTCAATGACATTTTAAATTTTGAATGCAGAATTTATAATCCATTATACTTTAGATATTTGGTGCAGTTATTTATTTTTGAAATTTTGCTATTAAGTATCACTGGAGCCTTGTTTGATCCAAGATACTGCTGGTAAGTTAAAAATACTCTACTAGCACTAATGACTGGCACTACAACTTTGCATCAGACATGCAAATGTCTCCAGGCATTCTATTTATGCAATCAGATGACTTCAGTTTAAACTTTAAATACTAGACTTGGCTAAACAAGTTTCTTTAGAGAAGATTACCATTTCAGTAGACTAATAGAATTATTCATGCAGTAGTAAGGAAAAGTAGTTTTGTACCTACCATAAATGTAGATGTTGAGTGTTCACACTGCTGCAGTCATTACACTTGGGTTATCCTGCAGTAAGGCGGTCCCGCAGTTGGCCAGAGTTCAAAGTCTTGGTCCGGCGTCAGTTGCGGTCACTTCTTCCCCGACGTCAGTGTGCCAGGGGTATACAAGATGCATCAGACACCATTTTCTTCAGTTTTTCTTGCCCCAGAGGTCAGGTGCCCCCAAGTAGGTAGGCAATACATTGCTAATAAAACATACATAAAAAATAAACACAATACCTTCAGTTACAAGCAAATACACCAAAGGTATTATAGGATAGAAAAGTACAAGTCCAGCTAGGATGGAGGGAGGGTAACCTGGACTGCAGCAGTGTGAACACTAACATCTACATTTATTGTAGGTACAAAACTGTATTATGTTCATCTTGTTACACTGCTGCAGTCATTACACTTGGGTAGAATCCCAAAGCCAAGGCTGGGTGGCTGGTCTATAAAAAAAGTGTTAGTATTGGCTAGGAGGCCCTGCAGAACTGCAGTGGCAAATCCTGCTCTGGATTTAGAGTAGAGGCAAGTGGTAATGCTTGGTAAAGGTGTGCACTGAACTCTTTGCAGCCTCCAAAATTTCCTTGGTTGGTACTTCTGAGAAAGGCTGTTGAAGTAGCTGTTGCTCTGGTAGAATGTGGCCTAATGTTATTAGGGATTTATTTTCCATGCTGTGTGTAGCAGTAACTAATAGTGTCCTATCCATTTGGATATAGCCTTACCCTGTGATTCTGCAGCATATGCTACAAACAGTTGCTCAGTTTTCCTGAAAGCTTTTGTTTTGTCCAAGTAGAAGCGTAGCTGCCTGTGCATGTCCAAAGAGTGCAGAAGTTTCTCCCCTTTATTCTGTGGGTTTGGATAGAAAGTTGGCAAATGGATAGTTTGGTTAAGAGCCGCACTAGATACCACCTTTGGCATGAAGGTAGGGGTTTGTCCTTAAAGAAACCCTGTCCTGATGAATTATAAAAGGTTCCACTGCCATTAATACCTGTAGCTCAGACTCGTCGTGCTGAAGTTACTGCCAGGAGCAGAGCTGTTTTCCATGATAAAAATTTTAGATCTGCTGTATTGGCTGGCTCAAAGGGTGGCAAGGTCAGTTTTTCCAAAACTGAATTGAGGTCCTACATTGGTGCTCTCCGGGGCGGTCTTGTTTTTAGCCCCCCTGAGGTACTGCTTTAGCAAGGGATGAGAATAAAGGAGGATCTGTATTGTAATGAGCTGAAATGGCAGAGGCGTGGATCTTAATTGATAAGGATAGGCCTTTGTCCAGCATCTCAGTTAAGTATTGTAAAATCTGAGAAATGTTTGGGACAACAGGGTCAAGGCTTTGAGCCTGGTTCCAGGCACAGAATCAGAGTAAGATTTCCTGGTGCTGGGCCTCCTGGCCACCAAAATGACATCCATAACAGCTTTAGAGAGGTGTTGCCTGTTTGACTACTGAATCTGCCATGCAGCCAGGTTTAGGGTTTTGAGCCGACAGTGCAGGATCTGATTGTTTTGTTGAGCCACGTGTGAAATTTGAGGCAAAATTCCATGGTGGGCCTTGAGCCAAGTTCTTTAAGATTGGGTACCAGTGCTGTCATGGCCAGTCTGGAGCAATCAGGATCATCTGTGTTTTTTCTTGTCTGGCTTTTAGGAGTACTTTTAAAGGAGAGGCAGTGGTGGGAAGGCATAAACTGACTTTTCCAGCTGAACGAAAGAGCATCAACTTTCCATGCTTGTGTGTGGTAAGTCCTTGTGCAGAATTTTTGTAGTCTGCAATTCAGTGGGGAGGCAAAAAGATCCATGTCTGGGCACCCCCATTTTTGTGTTACCATGCTGAAGATTTGTGTGTTCAATTTCCATTCGTGAGGGTCCATGATATTTCTGCTGAGATGGTCTGCCAGAGTATTTTTCTTTCCTGGCAGGAATTGTGCTTGCAGATGAACTTGATAAGTTAGAGCGGTGTTCCACAAGGTCACGGCTTGCCTGCATAGGGGATAAGAATGAGTGCCCCCTTGCTTGTTTATGTACCACATTACTGTGATGTTGTCTGTCTAATTGTCCTGGATGCAGAAGGTCCTTTAAAGCTGTTAGGGCATTTTGAACAGCCAACATCTCTTTTTGAGAGATGTGAAGATGCATTTGGTCTGTGGTCCACTTGCCCCGAATACATTTTCCTGCCATGTGTGCTCCCCACACGTAATCTGAAGCATCTATTAGAGTCTGCCTGGCTGTGGGTAGACTGAAAGGTTGAGCCTTGAGGTGACATGCCTGTGGCCACCATCGAAACTCCTGTTGTAGGCAGGGAATTATTGGTATTTCCGTTTCTAAACTGTGTTGAGTCCAAACACTTTTTAGGTACCATTGTAATTTCCTCATGCAGTATGCCATGAATCCCAGGGCCTGTAGAATTTTTCTTGCAGGGAGATGGGACTTTGCCAGCAATTGAAAATATTGAGTGAGCTGTCCTTGTTGGTCTGGTGTGAGAAGCCATCTGGGCAGTTGTCTGGTGCGAGATAAGCCATCTGGGCCGTTGTATCCAAGCTGGCACCCAGGAATATTATCTGTTGTGAGGGCACTAGTTTTGACTTCTTTTCGTTTACTGTGTACTCTAAAGAAATTAGCAACCTTTTTACAAATGCCAGATGCTTTAGAAAAATGTCCTTTTTCTCTTTGAGACAGTCGTCCAGGTATGGATATATTTGAATTCCTTTGTCTGCAAAATGCAATTACTGGTGCCAGGCACTTTGTAAAGATCCTGGGCGCAGTAGATAAGCCAAAGGGCAGTGCAGAGAATTGGTAGTGCATTGTACCAGCTTTGAATCAGAGGCATCTTCTGCAATCTTGTCTGTCTGATAGGTCCAGAGGCAAGTAACAAGCCAAGCCTTCTTGCCCAGCATGGGAAGAAGCTGCTGTAGTGTCAATATTTTGACTTTCGGTACATCCAGGTAAGTATTTAAAGTTGAAAGGTCTAGTATGGGTCTCCAAGCTTTGTCCTTTCTGGGGACCAGGAAGAGTCTTGAGTAAAATCCTTGTCCTTGTTCCTGCTGTGGTATTTTGAATAGCTCTCATGTCCATGAGGGCTGAAATTTGTTTTTGAGCCTCTGCCCATTGATTGTGGCAAGTTTGGCATTCCCTTTAGCCTTGGTAAAGTGTGAAAGTGGAGCCTGCATCCTTGAGACACATTCAGAACCCATTTGCCTTGGGTGATTGTTTGCCAAGTTTGTGACAAAAAGTGCTAGTTTCCCCCCTAAGGGGGCTGCCAAAGGGAAGTGCTTGGCATACGAAGGGGGAAGTCATTGGGGCTGTTTCCTGTAAGGTTGAGACTCTCACCTCCTTTTGGGGTCGAGGTACCCCACTGTCATTGTCTGCAAGAGCCTTGGGTTGGAGAGCTTCCTCTTGGGCATCTACCTCTCTGTGGCCTGTCTGACACTGGAAAGGACCAATTCTTTGTAGGCCAATTTCTACTAAATCGAGGTGGCTGTACCTTTAAGAAATCTGCCTCAACACAAAACAAGGTATCATGCTGTAAAAGGAGCATCCAATAATTTTGCCTTAACATGGTCAGGTAAACCCTGTTCTTTTAACCAAGCACGTCTTCGAATCACAGAACCTGTAACTGCGGCTCTACAAGGGGCCTCTAAAGAATCAAAACCACATTGTAGAGTATGCTTTCCCACCTGCTCAACTGCATGCAATAAATCCTGCATTTCTTTAGTCAGGAGCTTCTGAGCTTGTAAGCATTTTCTGTTTTAACGGAGCCATTAAATATTGTTGGTACTTAAGCATGTGAATCTGACAATTTAAAGCCCTTACTGCTAAAGTTGCAGAAGTGTAAACTTTCTTTCCCCCATCTATCCAATGCTCTAGAATCTGTCAGAGGGGACTGGATTTTTTTGCAATGGAAGCCTTAACCCCTTTGGGACCCTGGGAAATGGTTTCTGGGTCAGCAGAAAGGTTTTTATAAAGAAACTTGAGTCATGGACTCTAATACCTATCTGGCTTGGCTGGAGCAGGGGCAAAGAATCAGGAGATAAGCTGGATTCAGAGAACACATCATCCACAATGTCTAGCACAGGCTAACAGCAAGGGGACTGTGCTAAGGCAATACAAAGGAAGTCACTAAGCCTCTTCTTGGATTCTGAATAATCTTGACTTTCCCAATGGAAATGCTCCTTCGTGGTATGTAAAGTTTCCCCAAAAGAGTAATCCTCAGGAGGAGAGGCTGAAGGGATAGATTCTTCAGCATCAGAGTCCTCATAGGGTGGTAGAGTGTATCCCTCGTCTGAAGAGGAATCAGAGGAAATGGAAACCTGATCAGAGGAATCAGTCTGTGTCCTGCCTAGGCCTTTTCTCAGGAGGGGGATGGGAACCCCAGATTAGAGTAATGAAGTCTTCGGCCATTTTGAGCATCTGTGTCTTAGGCATGGAGGACTGTCCTGGAGAATGCTGTACTTGCTTGTCTAACGGTGTTTTTGTCTTGGCTGTTGCTTTAAGTTGTGAAGGTCTGAAAACACCCTCAGAAACAGATGCCTACTCAGCAGCTCTGGACCCATCGTTTCTGTAGGCCCAATACCTTGAGTTTCCAGAGGCCTATTTGACTCCACGTGGGAGTCAGAGATAGCCTGTGGCTCTGAGGTAGCGGGTGTCAGGGGCTGCGAAAGCGCCTCACTGAGAACCGGCGAACAGCCTAGAAGAGGCTTAGTCAGTTTTGGACCTCGGATGCTTGTCTTTATCCTTGTCTTTGCGTTTTATGAATTGCGGTTGTCCCGACAGCATTGTACAATTGAACCTTCGTCCAAAGTAGTGCAAAGCAAAACGTAAACGTTGTTTTATAGTGAGTTTGTTAAATCTAGCACAAAACCGACTAGTGACGTCGTGATCAGGGCCTACGCATGGAATACAGTAAGAGTAGAAGTCCTTAGGAGGTATTTGCTTCCCACAAGAAATGCAATTAATTTTTTATGACATCGGTCTGAGGCAAGAAAAAAAAAAAAAGTTTCCCCAACGGGGTACCTAGCTTTATTGAAGACTTCGGATCTGAAGACTTCGGATCTGAAATTAGACTTCAAAAATCTCAGGAATCGGCCGACCGGCACTTGCAAGCTGCAAGAAAGACTGAAGAAAATGAATGGAGTCTGATGCATCTTGCATACGCCTGGCACACTGACGTCAGGGAAGAAGCGACAGCAACAGATGCCGGACCAAGACTTTAGAACTCTGGCCGACTGCAGGACCGTCTTATGGCAGGATAACCCAAGTGTAAATGACTGCAGCAGTGCAACACAAACATCAATGTGTTACAAACACTGACCAATGATGTGCATGCAGTACCTATGACAGCCTTCCCTAGGAATACTACTTCAGCTATGCCTTTAGTCCACACCACTGACTAGCAGAACACTAGGTATTCGCTGCTACTCACTAGCAAAAATTTAGATTCCGGTCAAGACCGTTTTAATATACGAGGCCAGTTTGCCTGTCAGTTCTTTAAAATTGAAACTCTTACTGCTAAACGACAGTTAAGAAGCCCACTACATGAATATATGGAAGTCACACCGGGTCTGTTAAATCATTCGCTTTAGGTGCTCGATTTATCAAACCCATGTAAGCGAAAGCTTACAATCTCCAACGCTTAGAAACAGCATTTTTTCCTGGGGGGATGGGGGGGTCACTGTTCCACAAAACAAAAAATTAAAACATTACATAAAGAGGAAGGCTGTAACCCCACGCAACCCCCCCCCCACTTAAATATACCAACTCAGATCGCACTACAGTCACACAGTAAAGTAATGGAAGCGGCCAAGTGATTTCTTTCCCAAGGAAAGAATTGGCTTCTATACAGTTTCGTTATTTTTGCCTTTTCATGCTTTCAAGTTAGAGTCTTCGATCATTTAATAGGAACCTGTCACACCTGTAGCTACTTATTTGTTTACAGGGAAAGTCCAACTTTGTTGGAAGCCAATTTTCAGTGGAGGCCTGGGGCGAAACACTCCAAACAAGTCTTTGTAATGTGGGAAGAAACCAGCGCACCCAGAGGAAACCCGCACGAACACAGAGGACATGCAGACTTCTGCACAGAAGGCACCCCAGCCAAGAACTGAACCAGAGAGCCTCTTGCTGCGAGGTGACCATGCTACCACTGCACCGTCCCTTGAAGGTACTTCAGGTTCACAGAAGTTAAACAGCCCATTTTATTATAGGTTCATAGGTAGGTACTAGGCGGCCCAAGGGCCTACGCAAGCCTAGCCAGCAAGGTTCCATAGCTTACACCACCCAAGAAAGTTATTTCTGTGCCACTGTCCAGCAGAGACTATCCCTGGGGTGTATTTCCTATTTCTCATCCATTCATCAAGATTTTTCTTGTAGAGTGCTAATGAACTTTGCTTGACATAGATGGGTAGCTTGTTTGAGTATAGGAAGTCTCTGGGACAGGAATCTATCCCTCCAGCGTGTCCTGTTTATTGTGGTGACAAGGTTTAGGTCCCTACAGCTTGTAGCTCGGAGGGGGAAAAAAAAAAAAAAAAAAATCCACACCCTGGCATAAACTCACTAAAAAAACAATGGGAGAGCAGCTACTGCTGCAGTGATTAGAACATCTACTGTTATGGTAAGTTCAACTTACCCAACCATACTATGCATCATTTTGATCACTGCTGCAGTAGCCTTTGCTATATGGTAGATTACCATAGCCAACTAGATTTGGAAGAAAGGAAAATTTCAGAAGTCCCTGCAGAAGGATTCTAGCAAAACTTGATCTAGACAAGGAATTAAGTTTATAGTGCTTTGTAAAAAATATATAGAGAAGACAAAGCAAGAGCTCTTAGAATATTTCTAGAATCCAACCCTTTTCAAAACATCCACTGATGAAGCCCAAGGCCCTGGAACAGTGAGCCTTGACCCTGCCCAATATAGATTCGTCATAGCCTTGGACAACCATTTGGAAAGGGTCTGTTTTGACAGAGGTTGTCCCATCTTACCTCCACAAGAAAAGAATTGTTCTGAAAATTTAGTTCCATTAAGATAGTACCAGAGTTGTGTATGGAGTACCCTTTCCTTATTTTTAGGTTCAGGAAAAAAAAAATGGATAGTTTGGCTCCAAGCAAACTCTGATACCACTAAGCATAAATATCTCAAAGAAAACATGTTCCCATGGACTCACTAAGCTTGCAGCTCAGATGCTCAGCAAGAATGGTGATCAGCAAAATTGTTTTACACGTTAAGAAACTCAAGGAGGGGACACCTATTTACTTGGAGGCCTCAAGCAAAACTCTTCAAAACATTTTGACATGAGTGCCTCGAAAAGGCAAATCCATGGACAGACCAACTAAAATGGCAAATGAACCTTGACAGAGGAATAAGAAAGGCCATATGATAGTAACTTGCACAAATAATGTAAAACCAAATAACTAGCCCTGAAATGGTGCTGGTTATGTTGCTGGCACCAACAAGAAGCACCAACTAGAAAGCCCTTCAATTTGCTAATGTACAATTTTCTACTAGTAGGCTTTTTTGCCTCCATTAATACCTGCTGTAAGTACTCTCAAAAATGAGTCTAAAAGCAATTAAGAATCTATCATGCAGGCAGTCAACTGAAGAGGACTGTCAGGTTGCATCAAACCCCTGTTCTTGTGGGGGTAGATCCATTCCATGAGTAAGTTTGTGGTAATCCCCCTGGCCACTTACAAAAGGGAGAACATGGCTGCCTGGCAAGAAAAGTCACTATGATAATCTTGGGAGATTCCTTCTAAACCTTCAGAAGTACTCTGGGTATTAGAGGAAAGGGTGGAAAAGCATACAGGAATATTCCTGTCCAAAGAAAAGAGGCGCCCCTCTTAAAGGCCTTCTTGCATGGAGTCCTGGAACATAATTTTGCCAGTTGATTGTTTAGAGATGAGCTAGAGGTCTACTTAAGGAACTCCCACAAATGGATCAAATCTTGGAAGACACCCTGATGTCATGGAGGGCCTACCCTGGTCCTGCTCAGTTTGTCTGCCATGCAATTTTGGTCTGACGGAAAGTAGGATGCCTGTAGACAAACTGTGCTGTGAAGCTACTAACGTGGCTAGTCTATATATAAAAAAAAGTATGACCTGGTTCTCCCTTGCATGATGTACTGTGGTATTGTCTGTAACCCCTAGAAAAAGGTCCCAGGGACCAAAGACTGTTCAGAGTAGAGTGCCTTGAACAGAGCAAGCATCTCTGATAAATATATTTGTGTGCTCACATCTGTCCTTGGCGTCCCACACCTCCTGCACTTTTATCCCTCCTGAAACTGCTCACCAAGTGAAGTCCAAGGCATCTGTAATGATTGCTTTGGAGCAGGGAGGGACAAGGAGAGGCCTGGATTTAATGAGATCTGTGGTCTCCTCAACAATTTCTCTTCTGGCACCCCCCCCAGTACTTGGATCTGAAAACAGGGTTGCGATGCTGGGACCAAAGAGATTTCAGATACTATCTTTCTCATATGCAGTCTTACTAGGGGTAGCACGCAAATTAGACACCATGACAATAAAAAGCCTGGAGGCATTTCCCTTGCAGTTCCCAAAGAGAAAAGGGCCCAGGGGTGGGGGTGGGCAGTAACAAGGTCTTTTGAATACTTGGACTTTTTGGACTGTCCTGGGTATTTAGAGGTTTGAGACTTTGGAACTTGCCACTCAAACATCTGTTTACCTTAATTTGGACAGAACAGGCAGAACTCATTTTCTGAGGGACTGAGAAACCTCCATTATCCCACCGACTAGCAAGTCTTCGAGAAAGAGAAACCCCTCGCAGGAAGAATTAAAAATTAAGCTCTCAGATTCTGAAGAAATCAGAACAAAACCCAACATTCATCCCTGCATACTCGTTCAGATTCAGTATCTGAAATCTTTTCAGGGGAAAAAAGTACTTGCTAGAAACTACACAAGGAGGATCAACTGCATGAATTAAACCCTGATCCAGTCCCAGTGAACTACTATCCAATGAAATTTCAGGAGTAAATACAGGTTTGATTTTCCATTTCTTTTGACAGGAAAAAGGAGTCAACTGTTTTGAAAAGCAGCTGCTGCTTCTCCAGGGATGGGCACAGTACTTTGACATTAGGGAAGCCTTCCCTGTTCCCTCTCCCATGACCGATGGAAGAGGGTCTCTTATCCACTGAGGAGACTAGCAGCTGCAGAGGATGTGGCTAAATCCTGGTCCAAAGTGGCTACAGGTGCTAAACCAGAGGGATTCTGGGTACAAGAGGATTGGTCTGAGGTACAACAAATGGCCACAGCAGAGTTGCTCACCCGCAGCTAAGGCAAACTGCTAGCCTGCTGTTGTGGCAAAGGCCATTTTCTTAACCTCTTTGTGGCTGGAAGGACCAGCCTTGGGACGGAATCTGTTCCTTGATCAAGCTGAAAATAATGCCTCTACCAGCATTTGCTGCTCCTCTTTCCCAGGAAAAGCTACCAATCCACAAGTTGACAAAAAAAAAAAAAAATAAATAAAAAACACCAGTTAAAAGCACTTTCAAAAACTATGGCAAACCCACAACAGGAATTTAAACAATTTCTCCACAGAAAAGCATGCTATCAGTTAGTTTACACGACTTTAAAAAACAGACAGAAAAACACAAAGTGTTCCATTTTAAAAAGTACAGTCTCAAGACAGTCCATTAAAATGCAGTGCTGGCTTTACAAAATGCAGTGCTGGCTTTACAAAATAACCTTCCTGAAGAGGAAAGGAATCAAGCATCCATAAATGTACTGGAAGATTTTTCCCTCAAATGCAACTTCTCTGCCCAGCAAAGGAAAGCAAAAGCTGAAAGTAGATCCTCAAAAGCATCAGAGGAGCCTACTCTTTGGAGGCAGGAAACCTCTGAAGGGCATGTCCAAACTTTTTACTCTGCTTTTCTCAAGCAGAAAGTTTGGGCATGTGGAAGGTGCCCTGAATCTTTGGAAGCTGGCTGGATGTTATATCCTTGGCAGGATAACCCATATAGCTAAAGCTACTGCAGCAGTGATCAACAGAAGCACCTTAGACTTCAGATTCCAAATTTGTTTACTCACTGCGGTGGTGGTGCTGCAGTAGCGTTGGCGCCTCACAGTAACACGTCCTGTTAAGATTCTCAGCTAAAGTGTCTGTGTGGAGACATGCATGAATGGGTGTACCTTCGTTGAAGGTTGTGAGTCAGGGCTGGCAACTCTGCACGTAAAAATCTACTGCCAATCATTAGCAGTAGAGTACTGCTGTGGCGACCCCTAACCGGGAAAAGCCGAAAGACAACCCAACATTTGTTTACTGAGAGTCCGACTTGGAAGACAAATTTCAGGACGAAGCTCTGAGAGAAACACTCCCCATGAATGCCTTTGTGATGTGGGAGGAAAACAGAGTACACAGAGGAAACTCACATGAACGCAGGGAGGACAAGCAGACTCCACACAGAAGGCATCTCAGCAGAGAATCGAACCGGAGAACCTCTTGCTGTGAGGCAACGCCACAACTGCTGCACCAATGTGCTGTCCAAATCTTTAGGAATTAATGGTGTGGAGATTTGTTTGGATACAAAAACTAAAATGGCAAATACTATTAAACAGGTATAAGCTGTGATGCTTAAATATATGCAGTCAAGTTTTCAACGTTTACAGACTACTTAAGCATGGTTTCAAACCTTTCACACATACTGAAAATTTTAAAATAGTTTGATGCCACATTTTATTTGTTCTGCCTTGCATGACTATTAACTGGGGAGAAATGTTTCTTATAGAATCTTCATCTGTTCCTGACTTGCCTGCCTTTCCTTTGTTAGTAAGCATTCCTCCACATTTTTCTTGAAATTTGAAGTACCATAACTAAAATACGTACGGAAATGCAATAGGCACTCAGGATTCTAAATAGTTTGTTTTTTGCTTAGACCGAATTCACTGGTTTTCCTCACCTTCTGTCTTTAATTTTGTGCAGTTTTTGCACAAACATATGTTAATACCTTCCATCTCCCAACATTATTTCCCCTGTCCTTTAATCTTCCAATGAAGCTCTGTCAAGTACTTTCATAAATCTACTGTGAACTACTGAGAAGAGGCCAGAAATTCTGATGCTCTTCTATAACCCCCTTTCTCATGTAGAATATAAGCAAATGCAAGATATGTCACTCTTAGCTCCCCAACAGTTTTAGACCAGTGTATAAGCTCTCAACTAATCAGGGACAAATTTGGCAATAATCAGGGGCAATTAAAATATATTACTTCTAAATTAACAATTAAAATATTACCATTAACTTGAGACGTTGACAGAAGAATGTGAATACATGTTTTCGGAAAGAAAAAGGTATATAAAATACACTTAAATGTTTCTCCAAGTCAGCAGTTTTAGGAGGGAATAAGAGGGACAGAAAATAGACATCACTGAAAGTTGGGGACAGATAAGAGGTATGGGCCAGTATGACCACTTCCATTGCAAGCAGTACATCCGCAGTGCCAAATACAGCAAAACCCCAAGTTCTGCATACAATTCAATGATTAAGTGAAGCAAAAATTCTACAGTCCTTCCATGGGAAGGCCACATTTACATTCTTAGCACCCCACACACAAAAAAAATTGTACTAGTAAAATCCAAACAGGTCATTCGTCCCTACATTAGGCATGAAGTAGTTTCCTACCTTATATTGCTACTCCTGCATTTCTGATTCACTCAATGCCACTTCACCTTGGCACCAAGCATGCATCTTGTATCCTTGTTTGCCACCTTGTTACCCCCCCAAATGCTTCTAGTAATGCTATTCCTTCACTTCTGGGGGTGTAGGACACCATCTTACAGCTCCCCTCAAAGGGAGTGCTAGCTACCTCTAATCTCTGCTGGTTGTATATCCTTAGAACCACCATGTATCAGGACAACTGCAGACAGAACTCTTGAATGGATAAACCTTTTCCACACTGATCTTGCACTCAGCCCACTTGGTCCAGCTGTTTCTTTCCTACAATAGGTGCAGTAATGGTGGTGGCATTACAGCAGTCTTAATTTAAGCACACCCACAAGATGGCCAAGGAGTAAGGAACCAAAGTAGATTCAAAGTGGGGAAAGGAATGAGAATAGGGCAAGGACATCACATATGGAGGAAAGAGGGCTCAGCTTGGGGAAGAGTGGGGGAAAATTGTCAGAGGGAAGAGACAGCAACAGGAAGGGACAAAAGGCTACAAAATGTGCTGGTGCCAGCTTAATGACAATTAGTTACGAGGGCTCTCAACTGACAAAAAGCACTCTTACCTACTAGTCTACGTGGATACCCATGATCTGACAGGTGTTGTGAACAAAGAATGAACCAGGGAACTAGGCAGAAGGCGCAGGTAGCTATATACACCATAGCCTTCTAAAATATACCAGTACCAAAATCAAAAAAGCACATCCCGTTTCCTGTCTCAAGGAGAGCCCAAGCACTTATCCCAATACCCAGGACTACAGTATGCCTTAAAAGTCTAAGCCACAATACTCATATTTTTATCACCATCTCACTGTAAATACCAGTGTTACCTTTAAAAGGCCAAATGGTTACCAGTCCCAGTGCATGATTTTCTCATTAGCTCTCCTCACTTAGTTCCCACACAATTACCACTGCCCATCTCTTATGCACATATCCATGAAAGCAATTTCCTATGGTCAAACATCAGACATGGTGCTCTTGTTTGGAAGCCAAACTTTGTCTTGGCTCCAAGCGAGAGTGAAAAGAAAAATGTAATTCCTCATCTATAAGCACTCAAAACTAAGTTAAGTGATCGAATCAGCCTCCTGATGAATAAACATGCCGGAGGGATAGATTCCGGTCCCAGAGACTTCCCATACTCTGGAATAAACTACCCATCTATATCAAACAAAGCTCCTCATTAGCACTCTTGATTGGATGGGAAATGGGAAATTCACCCCAGGGATCAACTCTGTGGCTCTGCTCGACAGTGGCACAGGAAAATTTTCTTGGGTGGCAAAAGCCAGGGTACCTTTTTGGCTGAGCTTGTATAGGCCCCAGGGCAGATAACCTAATACCTACCTATGACAATATTTGGGTCACTGTGGTGCTTTATTTTTTTGCATTGATGTGAGTAAATCAGAAGGTACAGTGTCATAAGGGAGGGTGTTTTTCAATGAAGAAAGTCAGGGAATACAGAATGTAAAGCCACAATTGGAAAAAAAGAGGAAGGGATGTTTAATAGACTTCAGTGCTGTTTAATAAAACATGGCAAAACTTCAAGCAGCAATGAAAAGTAGGAAAACTGAGAACTGAAAAATGAAAGCCAGTAGGATATTGCAATATATGCTTACAAGATGTATAAAAGGAGTAGGAAGGCAAGTGCTTGGGAACTAAATTGTTTATTCTAATTCAGTATGGCTATAGCAAGTGAAGAGCCATCAGCCAGCAGTCAAAAGTGAGGGGAACAAAGGATAAGATGGTACACATACTTTACATACTAAATGTTAACATGGCGAGTAAAATCAGAAGTGTAGTAAGAAGGTAGTGACTGCATATTCTAGTGCAATGACTAGTGAGTGGAAACTGCAGAACAGACTTGTTTGACAGACAGGGTAGGAGCCCATTTTCAGCAGAGGCCCAGGGTTTTACAAAACAATCATTTCATAGCGTTTAAAAATACAAAACACAAATGGTTTAATTATATCAAATTAGTCATATGAAAACATTGGTTAAGAATAGATACAAGTTATATGGCAATTATTTCAGAGAAATTTTAGCCAGTTTAGAGAGAAACTGAAGTTAAGCTAGTATAATACAAACTAGAACTGCAATACAAAGTTTTAGAAAAGCAGAATTATGGTACATTTAAAGAAAAAGCCAGGGGAAAAACATAGAAGGAAGTGAGTAAAGGGAGAGTAAGGAGATGCAATGTATGAATAGGTATTTAATTACATTTAAGGATAGAGTTTATCCTGGTGTTGAGCAAGAACAGAGCCACCTTTCAGCTAGGAAGTCTCAGAATGGTTTGGAAATAGTGTATTGACCTGATGGATAGAGATAAATTCTAGGCCTTAGAATATGGTACGAGTACAGATGATGCCCAGACTCGATAGGTTTGTAGACAGACGAATTTGTTGTCACTGCACTGATAACTTGAACATAGTTCAGTAGAATGATTTATAAGTGGCAAGAAGCTGTGTATCAGTTGATGGGGTAGTTCTAACCCATTCATGTGCTTTTACGATAGAGGTATTTACAAATTTAGCAACTTTGTTATAGCATTGTTCAAGTTTTAATTTGTGTGATGTCTGAAGGTTAGTAAAGATGGGAGTATCAAAGAAATTAAGTTTATCTTATGCAATTTTGTACATGCAGGTCGAATTTAAGGCTATCCACTATCATCCCTAACACTTTGCTAAGAGAAGTGACTTCAATTGAAAAATAAGCTCGACTCTTGTTACAACAAAGTCACTAAATTTGCTACAAGTGCAAATTATTCTACCCATCATTGCTCATCTCTGCATCAACTAAAGTGGCTAGAATTCCCCCACCACCTTACTTACCTACAATTAGCTACAGCCCACTAGATAACCTGAAAGCTGCCCTTCCCTCACATCCATACGGGCCATGTACTACCCCAATCGCCATCTCAGGTCTAAAAACAAAATATTATCCATTGAGAAACCTAAACTCTCAGCTGGCCAAATGCTGTACTCTCATTCTGTCTCTAAGTTATGGAATACTCTTCCTCCTTCATTCAGGACAAGCAGTAATCTTGCTTCCTTCAAAAAATCCCTCAAATTACATTTTTCCTCTCACTGGCTATGCTCCTGTACCTCAAATAACCCCAGCACCTGGATTACCTTCTCACTCCCCTCTTTTCTGTACCTTTGACAAATTTCTTTCACCTCGATTAACTCTAACCTATCATCAGTTTTCTAACCAGAAGTCATCTCTGCTCACCTTAGAACTTAACTTTCACATCTATAGCGGTCTGTAATTCATTGTCACTTCTGCCACTACTTTTCCTCCCATGTCACACTACTGCCCATAACACTTGATCATACAGTTAAAGATGTGTATGTAATTAATGGAATGACCTTGTCCTGTGTTTTTCACTTTTGTATGCATCATTGTTCTAGTACTTGTGTATTACTGTGGAGCTTATGTAATACTGTGGAGCTTTTCTCCCAGGGTCTCCACTGAAAATGGGCACTTCCTAGGCCGTGGACTTTCCCGGTCAAATGCAATAAACTGCTGAATTCAACAAAGAGGACTTAGTTTATTCATGGAAGATGGGTCTGGAGAATTTTTTTTTGGGTTCAGCATAAGTTTGTGAGTTACAAAGTCATGTTTCAGTTGCTGTTAATGCTTCCCAGAGTAATTTTTTGAAAGTGTACCACATTCTCAGATGTGCATTTTGCTGACCGATACTATATGAAGGGTGGGCTGAGATAGACCCAATGAGGACATCTGAAAGTATTTGCTGTGAAACTGTTGAAGGCTTTAGACAAGTATAGAAATGAGTAGTTTGGTGTAATCTCCAGCTTTACTGACCATATCTACGTGTTAGCAAAGTGCAATGTTAGTACTATGGAAAAGGATTGTCCTGCAGGACATATTTAAGCAATTGTTTTTGAATATAATTAAAGTATTTTTTTTTTGCTGGGGGGATGGATATGTCTAAAATGTTAATGTCTACTGAATGGCCTCTAGTGCACAGGGATAATGTGCGACTTTCTAGAGCACATGGGATTCCTGGCTTGACCCATTTAAAAAATTCAGACAGGGTAGGCAATGCTATCTGCTACTATTTTTAGGTATTCGCTTGGAAGGTCATCAGCTAAAGCAAAGTTTGATTTTAATAGTTTTATACAGAACGGGGGCACTTTTTTTTTTTTTTTTTTTTTTTTTTTAAGTGGAAGTAGTGCTATGTGGCTGCTGGGCAGGGTTAGGATTAGATGTAGAGAATCTTCGCTTATGAATGCTACGCTGTATGTGAAACAAGAGTTGAACTGTGTTGAACTGTATTGCAGTTTCAAGAGTCAAGTTACTGGGAGAGGTTAGACTGAATTTATGGCCAAGATTTCTTTAATGGCTGTCCAGATTTTTAAGCCCGTTCACTATTGCTCTGAAAGTTTACAGTACAATTTGCTTTCTTAATTTGTATTTTGATACTACTGCAAAGCTTTCCGAGGTTTAAGATAGTGTTTTATATTTGCCATTCTTTCTATGCTTTGCCATCCTACATTAGCATTCTACTATTTTTGGAAAGCAAAACTGCATTATTTCTTTAGTCTCTTCCTTCTAGGAGGTGCAAGGCTATTTAGCATATTCAGGAAAGTTGTACTAAATTCAGTTACAGCATCATCTAAAGAGTGTATTTTATGAAGTTCCAGCTAACTGATGATAGGGTAGTAATGAACATTTCTGGGTTAAACTTGGAAAGGTTGCGTTTCATAAACGTGCTGTTTTAAGTGGATGTGCGAGATGGGCAAGATGTCAGACTCAGTTTAATTTTTCTAAGTCTTGTAGGTTTCTAATACAATGACAGGAATGGACCCCATTCCAGAGTCAGATTACAGTTCATGAAATTAGTATTTCAATATTTGAGGTTAGCCAAAAATGCTCTTCTCAGCACCTGCAAATGGGCCCAGAACAGACTACTCCTGGTCCGATTTCCATTGCCACTTCACACAGCTACACTTGTTAAACTAAGCAGGGAAGTAGTCAGACTTGCTCTCCTCAGGTTTTAAAACCATATTTGGACGTTGTGAGGTCATCGGATATGTATGCACACCTATGATTGCAGCTCTAAATACATAATAAACTTTGAGGAAACCCATACCTCCTTCAGAAAAGGGAATATATAATTTTAGTATATACTGCCTTTTATAAATCATTTGATAACCATGAAGCATTTCCCTCATTTTCCTGTCCAAATGATCCAATGCCTTTTGGGGCCAGTAAGTAACCTCAAAAACAAGTTACAAAAAGAGCAAATTGATTTATAGCTTGGACTTTGCTCCTAGATATCAGCAGGGTTTTCAGTAATAAGCAATAAAAAAAAAAAAGACTAAAATTGTTTGCATTTGTTTATGTTTTAATGTTAACCCTTCCATCAATTCCCAAATATTGATACACTCCACCTGCTCAAGTTTCTTTATTTCACATTCCTGTCCCACACCAATATTTTTTTGATATTGCAGCTTTAGGTTGCTTTTGCACATTTATCAAGACCAACTTTCTTGTATCTAAAATAGTTTCGACCACTTGCAATGGTTTTCAGCTCCTTATTTGATGGACTATAACAGTTAAAAATTACCCACAAAAAAGATGACATGTCTTTATATTTTGTTGTTTTCTGGGAGCCAAACTAACCATGACCCAATGTGTCAAGTAGACAGCTTAATGGGTTAAGGGCAAGACAAAAAGAGCAGCGGTGACAGTCATCCTGGAATGTGGGTATCTATTAGATAGAGGCAAAAGGGAGCACCAATAGAGGTCAGTTTGGTCCAGGAACTTCTTGATGTGGTGTTAACATATAATTTTATAATGTTTGAACGTCAGATGTATGTTCAGAAGGAGGGTGTAGCCATGGGCTCCCCATGTGGGGCTAGTTTTGCGAATATGGTATTATCATATTGGGAAAACCATATTAAAGAACAGTATGTATTTGGCTCAAGTCAAGTTTTATGCTAGATTTACTGATATCATCATTTTTGATGGGGATGAAGAGACCGCTGGAAATTTGACTACATTGAATGATTGAGTGTTTTTTTACACACATTTAGTAATAGTTCAATTTCCTTTTTGGATATAAATTTGATTAAAAACAAAGCCTTACATTATTATGAAGCTAACATCTACAGGAAACCCACGTATTCAAACAAGTTTACATTTCTCAAGTGCACATCCGATGTATCAGAAAAAAATCAGTGGTCAAGGGCCAGTTGGTCCGAGCGGCACGTATGATTACATCGGATGTAGCCTTTAGGAAAGAATGTGACAAGTTAAGACAAATGTTTATAAATAGAGCATACCCTGAATAAAGACGAGTGTTTCAAGAGTAGTAGCCTTAGCATTTTTGTGCTAGTTCGGAAGTAAAATTTAGAGTTGGCATCCTGGAATATCCCCCCTTTGAAATATTATCCCCGGGATAATAATTTGCCTCATCATGGCTTACGTGCAGAGTTGTTTGCCATGGTTTCATGGTGACTAACGTAATTTATCATTGTAGAATATACTTGTAAGCACTCCTTTATCCATGAATGGGGGATGCTAAATGATTTTTCTGTAGTCTATCCATGCCATACTTGGACTTTTTTCTTCTAAAAAGGCAATAAACTCAGTTCCAGCATACAGTTTATACGCAATTGCAAGGCAAGTTATTGGTCTATATAGTTTTCATGATGGCTTGTATATTCACTCTTGAGTACTATGTTCACTCAAGGAGTACCATTTTTCATGTGTTAACCCGGGTGGCATCTGTTTGGGATCACCACATAACAGGTCTAACTCTGGGCTAAATCTTTGTGCAAAGATGTTAATACTTTTAGACATACATCAAGTACTGCATCAGGCCTGGGGTTTTCCAATTACAAGCTTTTCTTAAGTGTTTCAATTTCTCCACCTCAACTTCATCCAATTTCATAACTGTTCATTTGAACTTTACAGTTTTTTTACTTCAGTCCAGTCAGCATCTTTGTTCCACCGGGTCTTCATAGATATTTCTCCAAAATGTGTTCCATTTCATTTTTGGTACCTTTTTATTATTTATTTTTTTTTTAAGTTTGCCTTGTTTCCCAAATTCTCTAAAAAGTTTTTGGATCAGTGAACTGCTTACTTTGTACTTTTACTTTATACTTATCAGCATATCTTCTAAATTTTTCTGCCCATCTAAATTTTTCTGCCTGCACTAACATCTTTAGTTTATTCGCAATGGTGTAAGACAGATCCTAGTCTGTTCAGATACTGCGAGTTGCTTTTATCACATCTTTCCAAGTACTTTTTGATCTCTTCCCTCTTCTGTACTCCAAGTGACACGATTGTCTTAACTGCTTTATAGTTCTCCATTAAATACTTTATGATGGCATTTGATTTCTTCCCTTCCTTACTACCTTCCGTTTTTGTGGCAAGACTTTATTGGTTATTAAACTTAGCTGCACATTAATATACCCTGTGATGCCCCACCACTGGCCCAGTAATCAAGAAGCCTCAATCCTCACCACTGGCAGTGGGGGACGTACATTGGGATGACTGGTACATGCACTATTTCCAGATGCAGGTCTCTGCATCAGGTGCTATTTCCCTTAAGAGCACACAGAGACCAGTCAGTCCTGGGGCTGGTTTCTTCCAATCCCCAATCTGACTCCCCACTGGTACAGCTACAGAGTTGAGATCCTGCAACACTGTCCAACCAGTGCTTCATATGTCCCTGCCCAAGTAGCAGAGAGACACTATTGGAGACTGTTACACACGGCTGGGCACATTTTACTAGCTAGGCCCCCTTCTGCCTGGACTATAAGGTTATTACTGCCACCAGCCACCTCTATCAGCTACATTAAGGCCCTTAAAGGGTGTCCAATCTGTGTAATGTTACTATCAATACAAAAGGTAGTTTGACCAAAAGCAAGGCTATTAGAAGTTTTCTACACAGTGTTACCAAAGAAATATGCAAGTATTCAGACCTTAAATACTTGCAAGCAGACCAGCTACAATGAAAGGTTTAAATACATTTAATAAATGAAAGACAATACTAAATATACCTTTAGAGTAAGAGTTCAAAACTCACAGGAAATATTTAAAACATTTCAGGACAGTCTAAAAGAAAGACATCTAAATTAAACTTTTAGATAATGTCAAGAGTATAGCAAAGAATTATACTGTCCCTAATGCACTTAGAGCAGCAATGCAGATGTGGTTAATAGATCCTCTAGCTGTCAGGTCAAACACAGAATGCCCAGTCTAGGAGTTCTTAAATTAATACCTCAAATATTACTCCTAGGATAGCTTGCAGAATGACATTTCTTGTCATCTGACTATCCCAGGACAACTCCCCACTGCTGAAAGCTAGCAGTATTTAGCATCTACCTGTGAAGCTATATAGGCAAAGTCTTTTCCTCAAATCTTTGCATAGCTGGCCCTTAGGCATAGGCCAACTAGGCAGCTGCCTAGGGAGCCATTCCAGTAGGGGCGCTTTTCCAGTATTTGTTGCAGGTGAGTGTGGTGGGGGGCACCGTGCAGCCCTTTTGCCTAGGGCACCAGCTGACCTAAGGCCACTCCTGGATCCTGGAAATCTGCAAACATAAGACAATGCAGAAAACTTCTGCACAGACATTGTGGCCGTTGCTGCAATGAAACATCTTTATGGCCCAGCCATAAAGTAATTTAATTTCAGTTATTTTTCTGAAGTTTTGCACGTTAACCTTCTGTATTCCAGTTTCCATTGTTAAAATACATGCATTTAAACAGCTACAATATAGTGTATGTACATTTCTTTTCCAGTAGAGTACACTGTGGTTACATTTCTAAGCTCAGTACTTCAGTTTGATACACAACATACAGTTATAACAAGACTCTTTCACAAATACTATCAATGTTCACCAATGACAATTTACAAAATTCCAGATAGAGATGCTACCAGCATCTGTTAATTGCATACATTTTTGTAAATGGTCTTTATTTCTGTGTTTGATAACATTTTGGGACACATTAACTTTCTGTACTCCTACTTTTCACTGATATGCCTATCCATCTTAAGCAACTCCTCCCTTCTTTATTCTGTTTCCTGCAAGCATTCTACAGAAAGTTCCAGAACATCTTCCTGCGACGTTCGGCTTCATCCAGAGTCATTCATTGCCCTTTCATATGGGAAATTCACTGGCCTACTACTCAACACTGAGTGTCAGATTTGCCATAGTTTCCTGCTCCTTCCCTTGCTGTGCAACTCAAAATTAACTGTTGTACTTTTTTCCTACTGTAGGCTCCAAAGTATCATCTGGCAACTGATCAGATGCATCCCATTCCACAGATTTCTCCTTAATTTGGGGACTCCCCGTTCTAGCATGCTGTGATGTTAACAGAGCTGGAATTCCTACACTAAATCCTTCACTCTGTAGGTAATCCGCAACTAAAGTTTATTTCATTAAACTTCATTACCAATTCTCTTCTACTTCCCCCTTAGTTTTATTTTTTGTATTGCAACACTTTCCATATCTGGATGCCTTTGCCTGCATTTATTTCTCTTCAAATATCTTTTGTGCTGCTTTTTTGTATTCCACTGCATAAACATTACGCCACATTAAATTTTTTTCCCCATGTCCATATTTCTTCAGGCGTCTCTTACTCTGGGAAAATTTGTTCCATCATGTTGTGATAGTGTTAGGTTTTCTATACTAAAATCCTTCACTTCACAGGTTATTCCATAAATTCAGCTTTTATTTGTTTAACTTCTACTTTGCTAATCTTCTGTTCTACATTCCCACTTTGATATTTTTTTGTATCTGCATGCCTTTGCCCGTATTTCCTTTCAAATATCTTTGGAGCCTCTTTTGTATTTATTAGTTTGGCTTTTTCCTTTAAATAAATATTGCACCATATCAGATCTCTCTCAATCTCCCCCCATGTTTTTTTTTTTTTATACCTTTCAAAAAAACTTTAAATTTTGTTCTTTATATAGACCAAGAAATCTTGGGACATTTGGAAAAAGCAGCTATGGAATTACAAAAATATATGTTTTTCATAACAGTTTATGAATGAAAAAAATTGTATTTGAAGCTTTTGACAGTTTTCTTGAGTAAGTATTTACCTCACTTAATCTTTCTGTACATCTTCTATCTGAAAGTTCTGGGCTTCTTGCATAACTAACAATTCCTTTATCCTCAACAGTCCACTCCATCTTTATGGCTCTGTTTTGGCCTGTCAAGTGTTTATGTTTTTGTGGACTACTACTACATTCTACAACGGGGGGCATTCCCCTGAGCATAACCTAACCCCATTGCAGGAATGCTTCCTAATCCTATCATTTTTCCAGTCCTGGCAAAAGTGCACCTACCAGGATTGGGCACTTATGCACCCAGCTGTTTTATTATTTTAAAATAGTTCTGTCTGATACTATGATACGCACTATATAAAATACGGTCTATGTATTGGTGTCATCTTGGTGATATTTTGTAAAAACAGGGTCCATCTTGTGACAATGCTCACCAAGACTGGAGGATGAATTCAACTCCAGGAATACTACTCTTCCTTTGCTTGATTTTATCATCTCTCCAGTCAGACCCCAATGGTTGTATAGATGGGGGGGATCACCAACAGTCAAACATTATACCAGAGGTAATTTGCTAGGGTCTGATATTACGATCCAGTCTACTTGGGAATTTGATGTTTTGCTATTCTGTGCAGGGCTATTTGTTGTATGAAGCCAAGTTCACACTAGCTGTGGGAGGAGTTAATATCCAACCAGCTAACATTCATATCACCTAGTAGTATCACTTCTTAAGGAACTGCTACGGATATCCAGTCTAGGATATCTTCCTCATCAAGACTCATCAAAAAAAAAAAAAAAAAAGAGTACAGAAAGCCTTGAAGGATGGGACCACAACAGGGGAGGTTACATGTCATGGCACTTAGGAAGCACAGATGAAGAGCCAATAAGTGCCATTGGCATAAGGTGAACATGCTGTAGTACAGTTTGCAAAAACTGAAAGGCAGCCATGACAACAAAAACAACAAGCCATGGAACTATCTAGCACAGGCCAAACTTAGGAAAGGATAAACTGTAAAGCTGAGTCAGAGTCATGGGAGTAATCCAAGGGTCAGTTTGGACTAGAACAGAGGGGGCCTTAAGTAGATCAGCTAAGGGAAAGAGGTAGAGGCAAAATGCCTTTCAGCATGGAATAAGAACAGCCCTTACAGGGCGATTTTCAAGATGGCTGCACTCTAGGCAATAACTTAATTTCAACTCTCCCAGTGTGAAAAACTCAAGTGAGAGACAGTGAACTTTTTGGGAAAGGGAGTAACTGGCTAGCAAGTGTACTACATGGGTGCCAGCAACAAAGAAATTCAGAGAACCTAAACGAAAATCACAAGAGGCGAGGAGAAAATACTGACTGGGACGACCCCAGCAGCTGTTCAGCAAAAAGTAGTGCAAGGAATGGCTTCCAGTAATCTACAGGAAAAATTAAGTGTGTGTTCAGAGCTGAATAAAATTCAAACAGTACATCAGGTCAAATAAAAGGCTGCAAAAAAATGGAATAAGCGTTACACATTCATACAAGGTGATACTGCAAAAAGGTCAAAATCAGAGGTAAAAATGATAAGCAACACTGCTCAAGAGAGGCTTCAAAAAATAGAATTAGAGGACAGTACACAGGGAAAACTTGGGACTTTGTTGTACTGAAGCTGGAAAGAACAGACTTATTTTATGAAACCACAAATAAGCAAATAGACTAGTATTCCACATCAGGAGTTAAAAGGGCACAGTGCGCAAGTGCCAAACCTGGCACTGAGAAGGCAACCTAGACCTTTAATAGTAAGGATGCAATCCTACCAGCAGAAAAAAAGATTCTGAAACTGTGGCAGAAGGACAAAGTACTAAAAGTGACACTGCAGAATGCTTGTGGAAAATGGATTACACAATGTTGAGAAGCAGGTGTGAAATTCAAGCTGCTGTATCCAGCTATTTTCAGAATATTCTTTCTGGGAATGTCAAAATTAATTTTCTTTTTATGCAGAACATGCCAAGGATGAAATAAGTTTGTCCAACAAACAGGATATTTTACTTCTTATTCTTCTGGTAAAAGCCCAGAGAGACTGTGCCAGTGAAACTTTCAAACATTTCAAAGGAAAATGTCTGAGGCAAACAAAAAAGCAGATGAGCTGAATAGAAGAAAGTACACTGGGAATGAAGGAGACTGGATTTGGAACATGGAGACCAACAGGAAGAAAACCAGCAACTCTGAAATTAAAGCATATAATTAGAAATGTGACAGAAGAAAACCTGGAAATAATGGGCTTCTTTGGCTTTAAACGTGTACATGCCCTACTTAATGTTTGGAAGAATATTTGAGAGGAATAGGCAGGAGAGTTAACTTTCATTAAAACAATTTTAATTATAAAATTACTGTTAAGAAAAAAGTACAGTTTTGTACCTACCATAAATGTAGATGTCCGATAGGTCTGCATCTGCAGTAATCACATTCGGTCGGCCTGCATCTGCAGTAATCACATTCGGTCGGCCGGATTCCAAAGTCTGGGTCTGGCGTCAGCTGATGTCGCACTTTCCCCGACGTCAGAGCGCCTGGGGTATAAAAGCATCAGCAGACGCCATCTTCCTCAGTTTTTCTTGCCCCAGATGCCAGGTGCCCTCTAAGGAAGGCTAAATTTGGAGAGATGCATTTAAAAATCCAAACAGTAATATAAAAACAAATACACCATAATAGATCACCCCAGCTAGCTATAAGAGGGGAAAGTACCCAAGAAATACCACAGAGGGGAAGGAGGGAGGGTAAACCCGACTGCAGATGCATACCTATCGGACATCAACATTTATGGTAGGTACAAAACTGTACCATGTCCTTCAAGGGTGCATCTGCAGTCATCACATATGGGTAGAATACCATAGCCAATCTGGGGGTGGAGGAACTATGTAAAGGATGGTGTTACTAAAATGCCCTGCAGGACTGCCGTAGCAAAGCCTGCTCTGGATCTGGAATATAAAGGTAAATTGTAATGCTTGGCAAATGTATGCACGGAGCGCCATGTAGCAGCTTCTAAAATGTCCTTGGTAGCCACCTCTTAAGAAGGCTGTGGAGGTGGCTGTGGCTCTCGTGGAATGAGGTCTAATGTAGCTGGCACAGTTTTTCCATGAAAGGAGTAACAAAAACAAATGCAATTCCCTACCCATTTTGAAATTGTCTGTTCAGAAATTGCTTTTCCTTGTGTCCCAGCAGCTGGTCAGTTTTTCCTGTAACCTTTAGTTTTGTCCAAGTAGTAGCGCAACTGTCTGTGTATGTCCAGGGTGTGCAGAAGTTTCTCCCCTTTGTTTTGTGGATTTGGAAGAAGGTAGGCAAGTGAATAGCTTGGTTTAATGAAACCCTGGGATACCACCTTTGGCATAAAATGTAGGATTGGTTCTCAATGAAACTCTGTCCTGATGAAAAATAAGAAATGGCTGTACTGCCATAAGGGCCTGTAACTCAGATACTCTTCTTGCTGAGGTTATGGCCAGAAGGAAAGCAGTCTTCCAAGACAGGAACTGTAGTTTTGCAGATGCTGCTGGTTCAAAGGGAGACTGTGTTCGTTTTTCCAACACGAAGTTAAGGTCCCAAGTAGGTAGAGATGGTTTCCTTGGAGGATTGATGTTTTTGATTCCTCTTAGAAACTGTCTTAGGAGAGGATGAGAGAAGATAGGTGGATCAGTATTGTACTCCAAGATTGCTGAAGCATGAATTTTAATGGAAGAGTAAGACAGACCATTGTGGGACATCTGCCAAGTATTCCAGGATATGTGCCATGCTCATCACAGACGCATCTAGGCCCTTTGTGGTGTTCCAAATGTGAAATCTTTTCCATTTTGCCGAGTATGCCTTTGTGGAAGGCCGGCGAGCTTCCATAATGATATCTTTCACTCTGGGATAGCTTATCCTGAGGAGGAGTCGAGGTATTTTCCAGGCTGTTAGTTGCAAGGTTTTCAGGTTGGAATGCAGAGTTTTGTAATTGTGCTGAGTCAGTAGAAGTGGCCATAGAGGAAGATGTCATGGTTTCTTGCGTGACATGCTCTTTAACAGTGGGTACCAGTGCTGTCTTGGTCAGTCCGGAGCCATCAGAATCACTTTTGGCTGCTCTGTCCTGATCTTCAGCAAAACCTTGGTCATTAATGGTAGAGGTGGAAATGCATACACTGTTAGAGTTCTCCAGCTGAAAGAGAGGGCGTCCACTTTCCATGCTTGTGGGTGGTATGTCCTTGAGCAGAATTTCTTCAGTTGATTGTGGGGGGGGGGGGGGGAGGCAAAGAGATCTATGCCCGGCCTCCCCCATGATTGTGTTATCTGTAGAAAGATGTCTGGGTGCAGCCTCCATTCGTGTGCATCCATGACATTTCTGCTTAAGCTGTCCGCCAGCATATTGTCTTTCCCTGGCACAAACTGGGATTGTAGCTGTATATTGAGTTTCAAGGCAAGTTCCCATAGATTCATTGCCAGCCTGCAAAGAGGATAGGAATGGGTGCCTCCTTGCTTGTTTATGTACCATAACAGTGGTGTTGTCTGTCCTTATTAGCAGATGGCCTAGATGCAGAAAGGGTTTGAAGGCTTCGACTGCATGCATCACTGCCAGCATTTCCTTTTGGTTTATGTGCATGCGTAGCTCTTTGTGACCATAGACCTTGAATGCTTCTGCCCTCCATGTGCGCTCCCCATCCGTTGTCTGAAGCGTCTGTTGTAATGGTTTGGCTAGCTATTGGTTTGCTGAAAGGCAGACCCCCGTTTGACTGGCTTGCTTGAGCCCACCACAGAAATTCCTTTTGAAGGCATGGAATGAGTGGTATCAAAGTTTCCAGGCTGTGACTGTGCCGAGTCCATAAACGCCTTGGGTACCATTGTAGTTTCCTCATATGTAGCCTTGCTTGCTGAATCAGAAGGATGCAAGAAGCCATGTAACCCAGGGTCTGCAGGATTTTCCTTGCAGTCAGCTAGGTTTGTCTTGTCAGATTTTTGAAGTAATCTGGTAGTTGACTGTTTTTCTTCTGTGAGGAAGGCCATTTGGGTGGTTGTATCTAGATTTGCACCCAGAAAGGTTATTCTTTGGGATGGAACAAGTCTTGATTTGTGAAAGTGGACTGTATATCCCAAGGCCTGAAGTAAGTGGATGGCATAAAGTGTTTCACCAAATTTTGTTGGCTGTCCGCTTGTATAAGGCAGTCGTCCAGATATGGGTATATTTGAATCCCCTGAAGTCTGCAGTGTGCAATTACTGATGCCAGGCATTTCGTGAATACTCTGGGCGCAGTAGATAAGCCAAAGGGCAATGCTGAGAATTGATAATGCTCTGAACCTGCAAGAAATCGGAGGTGTCTTCTGCAACTTTGTCTGATAGGGACATGCAGGTATGCCTCCTTGAGGTCTAGAGTTACCAGCCAAGACCCCTTGCCCAGCATGGGAAGGAGCTGCTGTAGAGTCAGCATTTTGAACTTTGGCACAATGAGATAAGTATTCAGTGCGGACAAGTCGAGAATAGGCCTCCATCGTTTTTCTTTTCTTGGAACAAGGAATAGTCTGGAATAAAATCCTTGGCTTTGTTCTGAGAGAGGAACCTTTTCTATAGCTTTCATTTGCATTAAGCTGGAAATTTGTTTCAAAGCCTCTGCCCTTGGATTTGGTGGCAGGTCTGGCATGCCTTTTCTTTTTGGTAATGTGTGGAAATGGAACCTGTACCCTTTGTCTATTATTTGTAGTGTCCATTTGTCCCTTGTGATCCTGTGCCAATTCTGAGAAGAAAGCTTTCCGCCCAAAGGTGCTTCCAATTGAGCCCTGGTTGGCGGTGTCAAAGCAAAGTCATTGAGCCTGTCCTTGTGCAGCAGTTGAAGGTCCTGCATTACCTCTCTGGTTGGGAGGTTGCCACTGACGTCCTCTGTAGGAGCCTCTATAGCTTGCCCTCTACCTCTGGCACACCTGTTCTTGCCTCTCTGAAACCTCTGTGTGTCTGGAAAGGACCAATTCTTGGAAGGCCAATTCCTGCTGAATCTTGCTGGTTGTACTTTAAAATCTTTGACTGTTTGTACGGATTTAGCCTTTTCTTCAAATTTCTTTAGGACCTCCTGAGCCATGGAGCCAAATAACTTTTGCTTTTACAGTGGAGCATCCAGCAGCTTTGCTTTAACATGGTCTGGCAGAGATTGTTCCTTCAGCCAAGCATGCCTACGTATGACTGTGCCAGTCATAGCTGACCTACATGAAGCTTCCAATGCATCATAACCACATTGCAAGAAATGGTTGCTAACCTGTTGTGAGTTATGTACCAGATCCTGAAGTGACTTGCGGTCTAGGGGGTCAGGGGAAGACCGTTTTTTATGCAATTCATCTAACAAATACTCTTGGTACTGTATCATATGAAATTGACAATTTAATGCCCTCATGGAAAGAGTAGCAGAAGTATACACTTTACCCCATCTCTCAAACTTTGGACTCCCTTTCATAGGGGAGAGGATTTTTAGCAGTGGCAGCTGCAACTCCTTTAGGGCCCTGAGAAATAGTTTCTGGATCAGCAGAGTGGGCCTTGTAAAGGTGCGAGTCCGGGACCCTGTAGCACCTATCGGGTTTGGCAGGAGCCGGAGGGAGAGCATCAGGGGCTGTGCTAGAGTCAGAGTACATATCAATGACATTCAAAACAGAAGGAACAGCTAAAGGTCTATGCTGAGGCAAATGTAAAAAGGTCTTTAATCTTTTCCTGGAATCAGAGAATTCCTGGCCCTGCCATTGGAAATGCTCTGTGTGTAGTGTCTCCCCAAAGGAAAACTCTTCAGGAGGGGAGGCAGAGGGAATAGATTCCTCTGCATCAGAATCCTCGTAGGCCGAAAAAGCCTCCTCCTGGTGGTCCGAGAGAGTAGAGCCATCAGAGGCCTCATCTGAGGAGTGGGGATCAGAGGGCTCAACCCTGGGCCTTTTGTCTGAAGGAGGTTGAGAGCCCCTGTCCGGATGAGGTTGAGAGCCCCTAATTAAGGAGATAAGATCCTCTGCTAAGCTTAGAATCTGAGAACCAGTAGTGTCCCTGAGGGATAACCTTGGGAGGCAAAGCCTTTGAGAGTTTAGCAGCTTTAGCCCTGGAGAATGCCTTAATGGACATGGATGCAGGAGGCCTGGCTGCACCACGTGCTGGTGTAGATTTGTCTAAAGGAACTGTGTCGGAAGGTTCCAGGACACCAGTTTCTGTTGGAAATTCACAGACTCGGCCGGGGCCTCCGGGACCGAGGTAGTCGGTGGAGCGTTTTCGGTAATCGAAGTACCAAGGACTCAGTTTCAGCTGAGACCAAGACTCGCGGTAGGCCTGGCCGTGGTTTCAGCTGAAACCGCGTGTCGGTCCTTGTCCTTCAGTTTCTTAATTAAATGTGAAGTAGAGTCTCAGATGGCATCTTATACGAAAAACTAGCACCAAAAAATTCCTCTGCAAACTCCGCCCGACGTCTAAGAGTGCGTCAGTTGAAGGAAGCACAGGCTGAACAGGCAGAGACGTTGTGGTCTGGGCCTAAGCAGGGGAGGCAGTAAGAGTGGAAATCCTTATGAGGTATTGGTTTCCCACAAGTTAAACAATTATTAACTTTATCTGAAATCAGCTGAGGCAAGAGAGTCCCCAACGGGGTACTTAGCATTTTGAAGTCTTCGGTAGCTGAAATACAGGAGCTGGCAGACCGGCACTTGCGAACTGCTTCTGCTCGGGCACCACGCGGCAAGAAAGACTGAGGAAGATGGTGTCGGCTGATGCTTTTATACCCCAGGCGCTCTGACAATCGGGGAAGTGCGACATCAGCCGACGCCGGACCCAGACTTTGGAATCCGGCCGACCGAAGGGCTGCCTGAGGCAGGACAACCCATATGTGATGACTGCAGATGCATCCTTGAAGGACATCTGCATGCTATTAAAGGTCTCTCAGCTGTGTGTAATAGGGATACAAAAGTACACAGGTGCTGCTGTTATTCCTTTTTTCTCCTTGTTCAGTTTTAAGAAATATAGGCACTGCAGCATAAAGAGAAGTATGCTCAAGAGAGCATGGCAAAAGAAAATGTGATATGCTTTTTATTACTTTTGCTTAGAGGAACTCAATTAAGGCCATTGGCTTGATCTAAAGTTAAGGGGAAACAAATAAAAAAAACTTTCCTCTGTCAAATGAGTGCTTGTAGTGGAGGCAACTGTGCATCTGGTGCTCACATTTCAACCTGGTAAAGGGCAATAAAACAGAATACTTTCAGTGGCTAGGAGATTGTTTTTCTTTATTCCTAAAATGGTTCAGAAAACCTAAAATGGTTCAGAAAACTGACAGCACTTGGTGGAAGTAAAAGCACAGGGTGCATCATGCATCCTAGCACAGATAACCATTATACATTAATTCATGCCTGCAAGTGTGACTGTCAATCTGGGCCAAATGTTCCTATTAGGAAGGTTAAACATTGACAGTGTACAAAGTTTTGTTTTTAATATTAAGTTAATAGGTTTTAGGAGTGTTCTGGGGTGCGTTTTTGTTTAAGGGTTTTCATTAAAACAAAAAGTTTCATAAGAGGAGACCTGTTCAAATGAATATGACCGGAAACTGTATAAAAGATCAACCTGCGTGTAACAAGCAGAAACTAGACTTCACATTAAGAAAAAACATATGAACTTTATAAAGAATTTTAGGATGGTTAGTCAGCAAAATATGAGACAAAAGGAAGAGGTGAGTACTTGTACTAAATTGCAAGAAGAGCTCTAATGTTGACAGCAGAGGGAAAAAAGTTAATGGCAGATTTGTAGTACTGAGGGGTTACTGGTAAGGGAAACTGGCAACACTGGCATCTATTTATATTCCACCTAAAACTACTATAAATGGAGCTTAGGAATAAATCTCCCAGAATTATCAGCTTTCAGCTGGAAATATTACCTATACATGGGGGCTGGAATTTGATTTGCAGCAGAGGGTATCTGGGGGCCCAGATGGCAAAATATAGCAGAGGTTAGATTTTTGAAAAATTTATGAAAATATTTGGTAAGGAAGACAAAATTCACTCTGAACTCCTATTAGTGAATTCACATATTCCCCAAGGTACAAAAAGTGGGCTATACCAGACAAATTTTTCACAGAAACGTGCATCTAATTGAAAGTTTCGATAAGCATCCAATAACTATTTCAGATCACACAAACTAAAATAAAAGTGCTGGGTAATGAAAAAGACACTGGCGCTTCCCTGCCTGTTAAGAGTGGAATTTAAGGAATGGGTAGTGGAGAGTGGAATTTAAGGAATTAGTGGTGGAAATTATTCAGGCAGAAGGGAAGATAGAAATTTCTTCTGAAAATATAGCTAGGGACTAAAATAAAATTAAAGTTGAGTTTAAAACTACGGTAGAAATAAGACATATGGTTAAGTAGTAACTATCATTTAGAGGGATAGACAAAGGTTAAAGTAGTATAGAATGGAAGAATCAAAACAGCAGCAATTTAAGTGCTAAAGAGAACATACTTTTGAAGGGTGTGACTAATTAGAACAAATTTACTTTTTTTGCGAATACAAAGTAGTTTTGATTTCACATTTTCTTAGGTTAACAAGCATGTGGTTCAGGTGATCAAAAAAAAGAAAAATTACTCCGTGACTGCAATGAATACAGGGAGGGGATGACATACCCCCCCAATTGACACACAGATTTAGTTAGGAGTGTAGACAATGAGAAGGTAAACAGAGATGGAAGTGGTACCTGGTGTTGAAGAGGATGAACTTGTGGAAGAGGATGTTTACCCAGATGAATGTGAGGTCAGTGCTGGAACAAACAGGCCCACAGTCCTCCTATACCCAGACGTTCAGAGAGGATACAGAATATGAGGGGAAGGGGACTTTTTACCCCAGGCCCAAAGGAGATTAGGAGGGAGGGGGAGAATGGAATTATAAAGGGAGGGGACAAGTGGCCTGATTATACAAAACCGCAGATAAGCGGACAATACAGTGTATTGAAACAAGTTATGATGGAAAAAAGAGTTAAAGGGTTTTCACATTTTTAACTTTACAGATAGATACTGACATTACTTCAACTTGTTTTGAAAAAGAGTTTAAATCTACTCCTAAATCAAAAGGTAACATAGCAGAAACTGTGATTGAGCTAAAAATATTTACTAGGAGGCTGCATTTATCTTTTCTAAATAGGAGACACTACGATCCCCATGATGGCACAAGGACTACAAACCTCCTACTTAGTAAGGCATTACAGATTTTTGAGAGCCTATGAAAGGGACCTCTATGCCGCATATGGTTGTAAAATAAGGAGCCCACAGAATCTGACCAATGAAGAACATTTATTGAATGAGTCTAGACAAAATCGGTCAGGGTTATGAAACCGGACAATGGCGTGGGGGGTTAGTGACACAAATTGGACTATACTAGTAAAATTATGAACATGCTCCTCGAAACTTGCTACACTGGTATCAAAGAAAGTACAGTTTTGTACCTACCATAAATGTAGATGTCCGATAGGTATGCATCTGCAGTCATCACATATGGGTTGTCCTGCCTCAGGCAGCCCTTCGGTCGGCCGGATTCCAAAGTCTGGGTCAGCCGGCTGATGTCGCCCTTTCCCCGACGTCAGAGCGCCTGGGGTATAAAAGTGTCAGCCGACGCCATCTTCCTCTGTTTCTTGCCCCAGATGCCAGGTGCCCTCACAGGAAGGCTAAATTTGGAGAAATGCAATAAATTCCAAACATGCACAGGAATATATATATATCTATATAAAAAAACAAATACACCATAATAGATAACCCCATGAGAGGGAAAAGTACCCAATAAATACCAAAGAGGGGAAGGAGGGAGGATAAATCTGACTGCAGATGCATACTATCGGACATCTACATTTATGGTAGGTACAAAACTGTACTATGTCCTTCAAGGATGCATCTGCAGTCATCACATATGGGTAGAATACCATAGCCAATCTGAGGGTGGAGGATGTAAAGGATGGTGTAGCTAAAACGCCCTGCAGGACTGCCGTAGCAAAGCCTGCTCTGGATCTGGAATATAAAGGTAAATTGTAATGCTTGGAAAATGTATGCATGGAGCTCCATGTAGCAGCTTCTAAAATGTCCTTGGTAGCCACCCCTCTTAAGAAAGCTGTGGAGGTGGCTGTGGCTCTGGTGGAATGAGGTCTGTTAGCTGGCACAGCTTTTCCATGAAAGGAACAAGAACGAATGCAATTCCCTATCCATTTTGAAATTGTCCGTTTGGAAATTGCTTTTCCTTGTGCACCAGCAGCATATGCTACCAACAACTGGTCAGTTTTTCTGTAGCTTTTAGTTCTGTCCAAGTAGTAGCGCAACTGTCTATGTCCAGGGTGTGCAGAAGTTGTTCCCCTTTGTTTTGTGGGTTTGGAAAGAAGGCAGGCAGGTGAATAGCTTGGTTTAATGAGACCCTGGATACCACCTTTGGCATAAATGAAGGATTGGTTCTCAATGAGACTCTGTCTTGATGAAAAATAAGAAATGGCTGTACTGCCATGAGGGCCTGTAACTCAGATACTCTTCTTGCTGAGGTTATGGCCAGAAGGAAGGCAGTCTTCCAAGACAGGAACTGTAGTTCTGCAGATGCTGCTGGCTCAAAGGGAGGCAGAGTTAGTTTTTCCAACACGAAGTTAAGGTCCCAAGTAGGCACTGGAGGTTTCCTTGGAGGATTGACGTTTTTAATTCCTCTTGGAAACTGTCTTAGGAGAGGATGAGAAAAGAGAGGTGGATCAGTATTGTACTCTGCTGAAATTGCTGAAGCATGAATTTTAATGGAAGAGTAAGACAGGTCATTGTGGAGCATTTCCGCCAAGTATTCCAGGATATGTGCCATGTTCATCACTGTCGCATCTAGGCCCTTTGTGGTGCTCCAAGTGTGAAATCTTTTCCATTTTGCTGAATATGCCTTTCTTGTGGAAGGCCGGCGAGCTTCCATGATGATATCCTTCACTCTTGGAAAGCTTATCCTGAGGAGGAGTAAAGGTATTTT
This sequence comes from Protopterus annectens, assembly GCF_019279795.1. Lineage (NCBI taxonomy): Eukaryota > Metazoa > Chordata > Ceratodontiformes > Protopteridae > Protopterus > Protopterus annectens. The sequence goes on from NC_056737.1 coordinate 598,832,705, forward strand.
CCAGGCTGTTAGTTTCAAGGTTTTCAGGTTGGAATGCAGAGTTTTGTAATTGTGCTGTGTCAGGAGAAGTGGCCATTGAGGAAGAGGCCATGGTGTCATACGTGATATGCTCTTTAACAGTGGGTACCAGTGCTGTCTTAGCCAGTCCAGAGCCATCAGAATCACTTTTGGCTGCTCTGTCCTGATCTTCAGTAAGACCTTTGTCATTAATGGAAGAGGCGGAAATGCATACACTGTTAGAGTTCTCCAGCTGAAAGAGGGCATCCACTTTCCATGCTTGTGGGTGGTATGTCCTTGACCAGAATTTCTTCAGCTGATGATTGTGGAGGGAGGCAAAAAGATCCATGTCCGGCCTTCCCCATGATTGTGTTATCTGTAGGAACATGTCTGGGTGCAGCATCCATTCGTGTGCATCCGTGATATTTCTGCTTAAGCTGTCCGCCAGTACATTGTCTTTTCCTGGCACAAACTGGGATTGCAGCTCTATACTGAGTTTCAAGGAAAGTTCCCATAGATTCATTGCCAGTCTGCAAAGAGGGTAGGAATGGGTGACTCCTTGCTTGTTTATGTACCCCATAACTGTGGTGCTGTCTGTCCTTATTAGCAGGTGGCCTTGATGCAGAAAGAGTTTGAAGGCCTCGATTGCATGCATCACTGCCAGCATTTCCTTTTGGTTTATGTGCATGCGTAGCTCCTTTTGTGACCATAGTCCTTGAATACATCTGCCCTCCATGTGTGCTCCCCAACCGTGGTCTGAAGCGTCTGTTGTAATGGTTTGGCTGGCTATAGGTTTGCTGAAGGGCAGACCCCTGTTTGACTGGCTTGCTTGAGCCCACCACAGAAATTCCTTTTGGAGGCATGGAATGAGTGGGATCAAGGTTTCTAAGCTGTGACTGCAGAGTCCATAAACTCCTTCGGTTCCATTGTAGTTTCCTCATATGCAGCCTTGCTTGTGGAATCAGCAGAATGCAAGATGCCATGTAACCCAGGGCCTGCAGGATTTTCCTTGCAGTCAACAGAGTTTGTCTTGTCAGATTCTTGAAGTAATCCGGTAGTTGTCTTTTTCTTCTGTGAGAAAAGCCATTTGGGTGGTTGTGGCTAGTTCCGCACCCAGAAAAGTTATTCTTTGGGATGGAACAAGTCTGGATTTGTGAATGTTGACTGTATATCCCAAGGCCTGCAGTAGGTGAATGGCATAATTCAAGTCCTTTACCAAAGTTTGTTGGCTGTCCGCTTGTACAAGGCAGTCTTCCAGATATGAGTATATTTGAATCCCCTGAAGTCTGCAGTGTGCAATTACTGATGCCAGGCATTTCGTGAATACTCTGGGCGCAGTAGATAAGCCAAAGGGCAATGCTGAGAATTGATAATGCTCTGAACCTGCAAGAAATCTGAGGTGTCTTCTGCAACTTTGTCTGATAGGGACATGCAGGTATGCCTCCTTGAGGTCTTGCGTCACCAGCCAAGACCCCTTGCCCAGCATGGGAAGGAGTTGCTGTAGAGTCAGCATTTTGAATTTTGGCACAATGAGACAAGTATTCAGTGCGGACAAGTCGAGAATAGGCCTCCATTGATTTTCTTTTCTTGGAACAAGTAATAGTCTGGAATAAAATCCTTGGCCTTGTTCTGAAAGAGGAACCTTTTCTATAGCTTTCATTTGCATTAAGTAGGAGATTTGTTTCAAAGCCTCTGCCCTTTGATTTGGTGGCAGGTCTGGCATGCCTTTTCTTTTTGGCAATGTGTGAAAATGGAACCTGTATCCTTTGTCTATTTGCAGTGTCCATTTGTCTCTTGTAATACTGTGCCAATTTACTGAGAATTAAGAAAGCTTTCTGCCCAAAGGTGCTTTTAACTGAGCCCTGGTTGGCGGAGTCAAAGCAAAGTCATTGAGTCTGTCCTTGTGCAGCTGTTGTAGGTCCTGCAATACCTCTCTGATTGGGAGGCTGCCATTGCTGTCCTCTGTAGGAGCCTCTAGCTTGCCCTCTCCCTCTGGCACGCCTGCTCTTGCCTCTCTGAAATCTGTGCGTCCCGAAAGGACCAATTCTTGGTAGGCCAATTTCTGCTGAATCTTGGTGGTTGGACTTGTAGAAAATCTTTGACTGTTTGTACAGATTTTGCCTTTTCCTCAAATTTCTTTAAGACCTCCTGAGCAGTGGAGCCAAATAACTTGGTTTTCCAGTGGAGCATCCAGAAGCTTAGCTTTAACATTGTCTGGCAGAGATGGTTCCTTCAGCCAAGCATGCCTACATATGACTGCACCTGTCATAGCTGACCTACATGAAGCTTCCAATGCATCATAACCACACTGCAAGAAATGGTTGCTAACCTGCTGGGAGTTATGTACCAGATCCTGAAGTGATTTGCGATCTAGGGGTTCAGGTGAAGACCGTTTCTTATGCAATTCATCTAACAAATACTTTTGGTACTGTATCATATGAAATTGACAATTTAATGCCCTCAGAAAGAGTAGCAGAAGTATACACTTTTTTACCCCATCTCTCTAAAGCCCTGGACTCCCTTTCAGAGGGCAGTGGATTTTTAGTTGTGGCAGCTGCAACCCCTTTAGGGCCCTGGGAAATAGTTTCTGGATCAGAGTGGGCATTGTAAAGAAAATGCGAGTCCGGGACCCTGTAGTACCCATCGGGCTTGACAGGGGCCGGAGGAAGAGTGTCAGGGGTTATGCTAGACTCAGAGTACACATCAATGACATTCAAAACAGGAGGAATAGCCAAAGGTCTATGCTGAGGTAAATACAGAAAAGTTCTTAATCTTTTCCTGGAATCAGAGAATTCCTGGCCCTGCCATTTGAAATCCTCTCAGTGTGAAGGGTCTCCCCGAAGGATAGTTCTTCAGGAGGGGAGGCAGAGGGGATAGATTCCTCTGCATCAGAGTCCTCGTAGGCCGAAAGCCTCCTCCTCCTGGTAGTCCAAGAGAGCAGAGTCATCAGAGGTCTCCTCTGAGGAGTGGGGATCAGAGGGGTCAACCCTGGGCCTTTTTTCTAGAGGAGGTTGAGAGCCCCTGTCTGGATGGGGTTGGGAGCCCCTAATTAAAGGAAATAAGGTCCTCTGCTAAGGTTAGAAACTGAACTTGTAGTGGGTCCTTGAGGACTAACCCTGGGAGGCATAGCTTTTGTGTGTTTAGCAGCTTTAGCCCTGGTGAATGCCTTTATGGACATGGATGCAGGAGGCCTGGCTGCACCACGTGCTGGTGTAGTTTTGTCTAGAGGAATGGTGTCGGAAGTTTCCAAGACACCAGTTTCTGAAGGAAATTCGATAACCGACTCAGCAGGGGCCTCCGAGGCAGAGGTTGTCGGTTGAGCGGTTTTGGGGGTCGGAAGTACCAAGGACTCGGTTTTAGCAGAGACAGACACTCGCGGTAGGCCTGGCCGTGGTTTCAGCCGAAACCGCAGGCCGCGTGCGTCGGTCCTTGTCCTTCTGTTTCTCTGTTAAATAAGTCGGAGTCTCCGACGGCATATTGTACGAAAAACTAGCCCCAAAAAATTCCTCTGCAAACTCCGCCTGACGTCTAAGAGTGCGTCGGTTGAAGGAAGCACAGGCAGAGACGTCGTGGTCTGGGCCTAGGCAGGGGAGACAGTAAGAGTGGAAATCCTTACGAGGTATTTGTTTCCCACAAGTTAAGCAATTATTAACTTTCTGACATCGGCTGAGGCAAGAAAGAGTCCCCAACGGGGTACTTAGCTTTTGAAGTCTTCGGTAGCTGAATTACAGGAGCTGGCCGACCGGCACTTGCGAACTGCTTCTGCTCGGGCATCACGCGGCAAGAAAGACTGGGGAAGATGGCGTCGGCTGACGCTTTTATACCCCAGGCGCTCTGACGTCGGGGAAAGGGCGACATCAGCTGACACCGGACCCAGACTTTGGAATCCGGCCGACCGAAGGGCTGCCTGAGGCAGGACAACCCATTACTGCAGATACATCCTTGAAGAACATCTTGGATTAATATAACTCGCAGGAAGATTGATTTGTTTCTAGGAAACCCTCTTTTCCAGGGAGCAATTACCCTGGACATTTATGATTTTTTGTGCAATAGGAACCCTGTAATCCCAGCAGCATTTGGTATCCCTAAATTACATAAAAACGTAGTGGATCCACCATACAGATTAATAGTTGCATATACCTATCTGTATATACAGATATACAAATCAACCCTGTATTGAGTAAACCACACATTAAGGGATTCATGGAATTTTAGAAAAATTGAATGCCAGTTGTTACAGGACTTAACCTGGCTCCTGACTGTTGATATAACTTACCTTTTTTCATGTATTCCCCACCAAGAAGGTCTGAACTGTTTGAAGAAACTTTTGGAAACAAAAATATTTACTGCAAAAAAAAAAAAAAAAAAAAAAAAAAAAGAGTACTTTGGTAGAACTTATGGAGCTAGTTTTTACCAATAATTTTTGGTACTTTGAAGGAAAGTACTTTAAACAGATTAGTGGGGTGGAAATGGGAGCAGCATGCACCTCTATTTTTGCAAATATTGTGATGTTAGGATAGGAGAAAGTTATTCTGAACTCCACTTATTCCATCTTATGGTTGAACTAATGATTTTTGGACAATTCTGTATATAAAGGTGACCCCATGGAAAATAGAGTTATTCTTGAGATATTAAAAAAGGTATGACAACACTTTAGGTTTACACATAGTGTATTTATACACATTCACTTGAGTATAATTAAACAGGACTTGACCAATAAATACAGAAAAGAAATGCATTGAAATTGTTACCTCCACTTTAGAAGCTGACACCCATTATTCTGCAAGAATCTGGTGAAGGCACAATTCATCAGAGCAGCCAGGATGAAATCTGAAATCTTGTTCGAGGAGGAATTAGATAAGATAAGAAGACACCTATGTTTTTAGAAAGGGGGTATCCCCTGGACATGTTAAATATTGAGGAAGTAGAGGAACACAGGGTATCTAGATTCCCCTGCATCTTGGGCAAGCCTGATCTAACAAGTACGGGCCAGAAAAATTTGGGCCCATGTTCCTTTCAAAATGTTATGTTACACAGTTTGAGGTTAACCACGAAGTAAGAAACATCACAAGGAACTGGTCCATTTTGAAAAAGAGTTATTTCAACACATGGGGGAACACCCACTTTTATATACAAAGTTGACAGAAATATTATGGAAAAGTTAGAGAAACCCACTGTTTCTCAAGACTGGGACAACCAAATGCGGCAGATGTAATTAATGTCAATACATCATTAACAAGGTGAGGTCACCTTAAATAATTTTCACATAAAAATAATTTTTAGTAAAGGTGACAACACAGATGGCCTGGTGTACATGGCTCTGATTTCTGTCTTTCATTCTATGTGGAGAACTGTCCAAGAGAATTTATGAACACTTGTATAAGAAAATCTAATAATGCACTATTCAAACACTTGTGTAAGTGAAAGGTACAATAAGTTAGTATCTTGAAAGTAGTTCCAATAAAAGCCAGAGGAGCAGCTTGGGAAAACAGGATTGAATACAAGGAACTCCTCTGGCAGCTTAAAATGGATGCACAAGCCGGATTTAAAGGAGTATATTTCAAATCAACCCTGTACTAAAAATGAAGGCGGCAAAATAATATTTTTAGATTGAAACTTTTTAAAAGGTATATAGGCAATACTGTCAATTGTGGAGGTTTGTGAAATGGAATGACAAAGGGTTAAAAGCAGTACAATCTGGACAAGGTAACTGGATAATTGGTTTAGTATATAATTTGATTTTAATGGATATTTACTTCTGAATTAGTCCTGGAGTGGGACGAAAGCACATTTAGCTGACAAATAGATTTATACAACTATCTGGATAGCATGAAGTTTTCTGGTTACTTGTATTCTACTGCACGGGTAACACTATTGTGGTTCAAGGATATAAATGGTACAGCCGACTAGAAAATCTGGCTTTATTTGCAGATATTTTATACTGGATAAAACCAGAAAAGGCCGTGTTAGTCTTTTTTGGCATGCAAAATTAATGAAGGTAAAACATATCCGCTGTAAACCATGTACCCACACATGAATTGGTTAACACTACGCAGGGACACGATAAAGTATGTAGGAGTAGAAATCAAAACAGATTCTGTTATGGCAGCCAAGGATATGGAGGAAGACTAAACAAAAGAGAATAGAAAAACTGAGAAATCTGAAGTTGTTTTAAGGATGACTAGCAATATACAAGCAGTGAAAATGTTTTTAGCCCCTTTAGTTTTATACACAGGTCAGTTTTATCAGAGAAATTGTGAATAGCAATTAACAGCTGAAGGATTTTATCAGAGAGGGGAACACAGCAAGAGCCAAGTGGGATAAGCTGATGCTTCCAAGAGAACAAGATGGTTTGGGGATTACCTGAATTGAAGGGGTAATGGCAGAACTACAGAGTTAGGCTCATACATTGAAATATAACTTTGTTTAAACTAAAGTGGAAAGGGATGAATATGATAAAACGCAGGGGGTGTGGCTCAAGAAACTAGTTTGGATGGAGATCCTCAAGGACAATAACGATACAACTTATTATAAATTTATAAAGTAGCAGAAGATGTTCCAAGAACTAAGCCAACACTGGGATGGAGAAAGGAGATTCTGCACATAGGAATGAAATTAGGGACACAAACAGGCTAGGGGAGCTGGAATTTACTGCAGAAAACTGGCAAAGGGACAAATGTATTGCAAGTGGAAGCCAAAAAGTACCGCAGGCTAGAGATGGACAGCAATCCTTGATAGGGAAGGCACATCCCTGTAACACTTCCCCATCTTTTAAGGAGACCTATAACCTGTAAAATTCAAATCAGTTAGGGACACAGACACAGACACAGACACAGACTTTTAAAGCATAGCAAAAGAGGTATAGTAAAATAACAGGGGGCTGGAGGGAATCAGGACTGCAACAGTGAATACTCATATCTACATGTATGGTAAGTGTACACAACTGTACTATGTTCATTGCATTTCACTGTTGCAGCAATTCCATTTGGGTAAATTCCCAAAGTTAAGGTTGGGAGGATGGATTTATACAGCATTAGGAACAGCTTTAAGGTCCTGCAAAAACAGCAGTGGCAAAGCCAGCTATGGATTTAGAGGAAATTGGTAAGGGATCATGCTTGGTGAAAGCATGAACTGAACTCCAGGTAGCAGCTTCTAGAATATCCCTGGTAGAACATCTCTGAGAAAGGCTGCTGAAGTAGATGCAGCCCTGGTTGAATTAGACCCGATCCCCTGGGGGATAGGTTTTCCATGGTGCCTTATAACAGAAATGAATACAATAGCTTATCCATTTAGAAATAGTTTGCTTTGAAATAGCCTTCCTCTCTGCCCCTGCAGCAAATGCTACCAGCAGTTTAGATTTTCTGAGATTTAGTCCTGTCCAAGTAGAATCTAAGTTGTTTGTGTTTATCCAATGAATGCAGAATCTGCTCTCCCTTGTTCTATGGATTGGGAAATAAAGTTGGCAAATGAATGGACTGAAGAGCCACACTGGATACCACCTTGGGCATGAATGTTTGACTGGGCCTGAATGACACTATCCGCATGAAAGATGAAAGGCTCCACTGCCATAAGGGCCTGCAATTCAGATATCCTAGCTGAAGTGAGTACTAAAAGGAAGGCAGTTTTCTAGGAAAGAAATTTAAGTCTGCAGTTGCAGCTGGCTCGAAAGGAGGTAGAGTGGGTTTCTCCAATACAACGTTAAGGTCCCAGGCAGGGGTTGGAGCTCTCCTGGGTGGTCTCAAATTCTGGGCCCCTCTGAGATGCTGCTTTAGAAGATGACAGAAGAGGGGGGGGGCTGTGTTGTAATGAGCTGAAATTGCTGAGACATGGATTTTTATGGAAGAAAAATAGACAGGCCCTTGTGAAGCATCTCAGTTAAGTATTGCAAAATCAGAGGTAAATTGGGCACTGCTGTGCTCATCCCTTGAAATTGATTCCAGGCACAGAATCTTTTTCCATTTGTCAGCACAAGACTTAGTACAGGGTTCTCACCTCCAAAATACTGACTACAGTACCTAAAACAGCATAAATACTCGCTCTATAAAGGTCAGGGGATGGAGGGATTGTGCCAATGAAGTCACCTACTCAGATGGAACGCTATGGTGAGTACATAACTTCTAAATCTGAAGTAGGCAGACTTCATTCGCCTGCAACCTGTGGGACAGAGTCCCCAGCTACCTGAATCTTGGCGTCAGTCATGGAAGGATGTTTCGGAGCACCGCTGAGCCAAAGGATGCTCTTCCTCTAGAAACATTCACCTTATAATGAGAAATAAAAGTATGAGGCGAGGCCCAAGTAGCTGCCGCGCAGATATCATCCAATGATACACGGGACTTAAAGGCTGACGTGGAAACTGCCCTAGTAGAATGAGCCAGAACCTCCGAGGAGCAGGTCTACCTGAAGTGTCATATGCCTGCAGAATACAATTAGCAATCCACTTAGATAGTGTGACTTTAGATACTGCTTTACCCAGAGCAAATTTAGTAGGAGACTTAACAGCTGATCTGATTTCCTGTGACCAGCTGTTCTGTGAATATAAAACGTAATTGTCTATGAACATCCAAGGAATGCAATTTGTATTCTCCTTTGTTTGAGTACTTGGGAAAACACAGGTAAATTGATTGATTGGTTAATATTAGATTCAGAAGAGACCTTCGAAGAAAAGATGGATTGGTCCTGAGGCACACCCTATCAGGGAAGAAAGAAAGGTAAATGCTTGACGATAGAGCCTGAAGTTCAGACACTCTCCTGGCTGAAGTGATAGCTACCAAGAAGGCAGTCTTCCAGGAAAGGTACTTTAGATCTGTAGAAGCTGCAGGCTCAAGGGAGGAGCAGTAAGGGCTTGCAGAACTAAAGACAAGTCCCAGGTGGTACAACCTCCTTGACTGGAGGCCTCAACAAAAATCCCTTTGAGAAATGTTTTGCATAATTTCGCCGTCATGAGGGAGCTGTCTCATGACCAATGTGATAATGCGAGATAGCTGCCAATTGTACCTTAATCGTGGAAGAACTTGCCCCTTGATGAAAGAGGTCTGTTAAAAATCCAGCACCGCTGACATAGGTGGCGAGAAAGCATCCAAAGTTCTCTGTACCGCCCAAATAGAGAATCTCTTCCATTTACTCCGATAAACCTGTCTGGTGGAAGGTTTATGAGCTGCCACCAAGATGGCCTTGACCGGTGATGAGATACCGGGAGTCCTCATGAAGGATGGATCTGGGGCAGCCAAGCTGTCAACTGCAGGCTGCGCAGATTGGGAACCAAATTCCATAGGGTGGGAGATGAGATCCGGAATTGGATCCAAAATCCAGGGTGGATTGATTTTGTGAGACCATACGAAGGGGAACCAGGGTTGACTAGGCCAGAACGGGGCAATGAGAATCATTCGGCTCCCCAAACTGTTGGCTTTCTGCAGAAGCCTCTGCATCAGAGGAAGTGGAGGGTAGGCATAAAGGAGACCGGGAGGCCAAGCATGCACCAGAGCATCTCTCGAATTCTGGTGGGGGAAGCAGAGCTAAGAAATTGTCGATTTGGCGCTTGAGGGAGAGGCAAAAAGATCGCAACAGGGTTGCCCCCAGACGGCAAAAATCTTCTTCACTACTTGAGGATTGAGAGACCACTCGTGTGGAGAAAGAATGGTGCGACTGAGCTTGTCCGCAAGGATGTTGGACTTTCCCGGAATGCGTGTTGCTACCAGAAAGCGTTTGGTGGAAATTGCCCATTCCCAGACTCTCATGGCCTCTTGACAAAGGGGGTAAGACCTGGTTCCTCCCTGTTTGTTGATATACCAGACTACCGACATGTCTGTCTGAATCGCAATAGTCCCTGAAGGAAGAACGTGGTGAAGTGCTTGCAACGCTAGGAGCACCGCCCTCATTTCCAGGACATTTATATGCAATGACGTCTCTGTGGGATTCCACGTGCCTTGGACAATCTTTCCCGCAGAATGCCCCCCCCACCCGAGGCAAGAAGAGTCTGTGGTCACTGTGGCTCGGGGAAATGCAGCACAAAAAGGTCTCCCTGCCAGGGGCTCCGGAGAAAGAAGCCACCAAAGAAGGGAGTCCCTGCACGCCTTGCTGACCGCAATCGGAGCGCTGAGAGAGGAACAAAGAGGGGACCACTGAACCTGAAGGGTCCATTGAAGAACCCGCATGCGTAAAAGCATGAATGAGAAGCGGAATAGCTGCCGCTATAGAACCTAGGGCCCTCAGGACCGCTGCAGTTGGAGATGGTTGCAGGACCGCTGTCACATGACACTTCAGGTTGGTAATTCTGTCTGGAGTGAGGAAGGCTCGCATTGATCTGGTGTTTAGTCTTCCTCCTATGAAATCTATAACTTGTGGGGTGCAGTAAAGATTTCTCCCAGTTGATCGTGATGCCCAGCCTTGGGGCTAGTTGAAGAAAGTAGTCCCTGGCTGAGCACAGAAGATGCCTTGATGATGCCGTCAGGAGCCAGTCGTCCAGGTACGGAAAGACCTGTAATCCCTGGAGCCTCAGGTGGGCCGCTACCACCGCTAGCACCTTGGTGAACACCCTGGGGGCTGAGGTGAGACCAAAGGGGAGGACCCTGAACTGATAATGACTGGCTCCCAGCCGGAAGCGAAGAAACCTCCTGGATCGTCTGTCCATACGAATGTGGTAGTACGCGTCCTTGAGGTCGATTGAGCACATCCAGTCGTTCTCCCTCAAGAGGGGAAGTATAGATTGGAGGGTGACCATCCGGAACTTTTGCTTGGTTACTGACCGGTTCAGCTGGGAAAGGTCCAAGATTGGTCTTAGGTCCCCCGTTTTTCTTTGGCACCAAAAAGAACCTGGAGTAAAACCCTAATCCGGTTTGATCTAGGGGGACGCGCTGGATAGCTCTTTTTCCTAGCAGCTGTTAGATTTCGACAGCTGCCGCCTCCCTTTGGTCGGGTGGAACATCTGGGAGGCTGCGAGATTTGGGAACCTTGAATAGGGGAATTGAATAACCTCTGGATATCACACAAAGCACCCAACGGTCTGTTGTGATGGACTCCCAAGAAGTCAGGTGCCTCGAAAAATGCCCCCCCCGACTGTCTCCAGAGACGGACAGCCGGGCAACCCTTCAGGGCTGCTCGTGGGTCTATCAGAGAAAGGTTCTCTGGACCCAAAGTTGCCAGGAGCCCCCCTGCCTCTAGGACGGCGACCTCCCGTCCTCCTCTGCCACGGAAGGACTGGTTATCCGAGCAGGTTGGGACTGCTGCGATTCCGGAACCACATCTTCTTCTGTCCCTTTGGTTCTTAGAGAAGGACCTCTGGGAGCTGAGAAGCGGACTCAGACGGCAGACAGCGCCTTCCGTCTTTCGCTCTGGACTAATGTTTCGAACAGTCTTGCCAAACAAGGCAGAACCATCGAAGGGGCATTCAAGGTCGCCTTGAAGGGCTCTGCAAAATCACAGTGGCGGAGCCAGGCCTGTCGCCTCATGACTAGGCCTGCTCCGCTGGCTCTAGCGGCTCCCTCAGTAGCGTGAGAAAGCAGCCGACAGATGTATTGGAAACTGATCTGAGAGTGGCCATTCGGGTGGAGTATACCTGTTTATCCTCACTCGACATGGACTCCGGGAGATGCAGCGTATTCTTTAATCAGATCCCGCTGCATCCTAATGACATGTGCCATGTAGTTCAGCTCTCAAGGAGAAGGTTGCTGAACTGAAAACTCGCTTCCCAATGCGATCCATCGAAGGGACTCCTTGCCCGGAGGATACATGGAGGGACTCTCCTGGGCCAATTCCCTCTTGTGGCTGCAGCCATCATCATGGCATCTACTGGGGGGCCCTTGCTCCAGTGCGTGCGGTCCACCAGAGGGGAAAGGCTGCGGTCAGGACGCTTGGGTACAGGCTCAACGGTGTCCGGATCCTTCCACGCTCTGATGGATATAAGATCCACCAGAGGGTCAGCAGGAGGGGACACCCAAGAGGTAGAAGGGCCCTCGAATGCCTCCAAGAACACAGACTCGTCAGAGGAAGCCTTGGGGGCAGACCACCCCCCCCTGATCCTTAACATCTCCATAATGTCTCCAAATGAGACTTCCTCAGGGGTGACCTTGGGAGCCTTCCCTTCATCCAAATCTGTGTCTTCGTAACTGACTCGGGGAGTCCATGTGCCTCCTTTGCACTTGCGCTTCGAGGTACTTCATCGGGGGCTGTCCGAGGAGTACTCTTCAGCAGTTGGATGTTCCAAGGGAACCACTTGGGACATCGAGGCGGGCTGTCCCTGGGACCGCTGGTGGGGGCCTGGCCCAACTGCAAGGGAGTGCGGGATGGAGCCGTGGCAGGGACCGGGGTCCGGACGCCCTCAACAGTGCCCTTTCCACTACGCCGAAGGCCGAGGGGAGCCAGCTTCTCTAAACCCGAGCCGACCCCACTGGATCCGACGCACGGATCGGAGTCTGAGCGAAACCGCCGGATCCGAGAGACCGTGTGCTCTGACCTGGACGGAGCCGAAGACACCAGCTCCTCTGATCCGAGGCTCGGTCCTCGGCTCGAGAGGTCGGGTCCGGCACCAAGCACTCAAGGGATGGGACGGATCCGAGTGCGCCGACCTATCGGATCCGACCAACCCCGGATCCAAGTCTGCCCGGCAGACAGCTCCGAACCCGTGGTATGGGTCGGAGAAGGAGCCAAAGGCGAAAGGGTCAGCTCCTCCCGGATGGGGCTAGGAGCACTCCCATTTGCATTTGGGCCTGGATGAATTTCCTCATCATCCGGTCCATATCAGCTTCACTCATGGAAAAAGTTGACCTGGTGGAGGCCACCAAGCGGACCTAGAGAGCCGCCTGAGACCTCCTAGAAGGGCTAGCCTCCTCCTCCTCGGGTCCAGGAGAGAACCGAGGGAGTGGAGCCGAGGAGGAGGAAGCTAGAAGGCACAGGGAGGCCGCTTAGATGGAGGAGCCGAACTGGAAGTTTCGCTCTCCTTGTGGTGCCTCTCCCTGTGCCTCCTCTCTCCCTAGAGGACTCTTTCCCCTCCGGCAACTTTGAGGGAGGTTGAGTCCCAGCCGGAGGGGAGAGCCCACAGCAACAGGTTGCTGAGTAGAAGGCAGAAGCCGGCGGTATCTGGAGGTAAAAGACCCGCCAGCACCAGCTTCGACTCCCTCCTCAAAGCCGGGGTTGAACCCTGCACAAATGGTACAACCAGATGACAGGTGTTCAACCCCAAGCATTTAGACAGTGTGGCCATCCGCTGGGGACAGCTTATGGCCACACTCTACATTTAGAGAAAACAGCCTTATGGGCTTCAGACATTATAAACCCTGAAGCCCTAACACAACACACACACACCAAACTACGCAAAACCCGTGAAATATTAACTAAAAAGAGAGAGGAAAGCCTAACACAATCAACACTAATAATATAAGTAACAAAAATAGAGAATTTTTAAACTTTTTTTGTCAGACAACTTATCTGTCACCAAAAAAATGCCAGGAGCTCAAGAATCCGTCGCTACTTGAAAAGCGGCAAACGAAATCTGAGGTCAGTCAGGGCTTGGCAAGGGGTTATGGGTAAGAGGGAGGAGCTAGGAGCTCGGAGCCTAAGCTTTTGAATTGCCGGCTCGGATCCGAGGTCGGATCCAATACCCACAGGTTGCAGACGAATGAAGTCTGCCTACTTCAGATCTTTGTTTAAACTAAAGTGGAAAGGGATGAATATGATAAAACGCAGGGGGTGTGGCTCAAGAAACTAGTTTGGATGGAGATCAAGGACAATAACGATACAACTTATTATAAATTTATAAAGTAGCAGAAGATGTTCCAAGAACTAAGCCAACACTGGGATGGAGAAAGGAGATTCTGCACATAGGAATGAAATTAGGGACACAAACAGGCTAGGGGAGCTGGAATTTACTGCAGAAAACTGGCAAAGGGACAAATGTATTGCAAGTGGAAGCCAAAAAGTACCGCAGGCTAGAGATGGACAGCAATCCTTGATAGGGAAGGCACATCCCTGTAACATTTCCCCATCTTTTAAGGAGACCTATAACCTGTAAAATTCAAATCAGTTAGGGAAACAAGTGTGCACACCCTTAAATACTTTGAAGCACCTTTGTATTTAAATTAGACAGACAGACACAGAGACAGACAGAGACACACAGACAGAGACACACAGACAGAGACACACAGACAGAGACACACAGACAGAGACACACAGACAGAGACACACAGACAGAGACACACAGACACAGACACACAGACAGAGACACACAGACACAGACACACAGACACAGACACACAGACACAGACACACAGACACAGACACACAGACACAGACACACACACACAGACACAGACACACAGACACAGACACACAGACACAGACACACAGACACAGACACACAGACACAGACACACAGACACAGACACACAGACACAGACACACAGACACAGACACACAGACACAGACACACAGACACAGACACACAGACAGACACACAGACAGACACACAGACAGACACACAGACAGACACACAGACAGACACACAGACAGACACACAGACAGACACACAGACAGACACACAGACAGCATAGCAAAAGAGGTATAGTAAAATAACGGGGCTGGAGGGAATCAGGACTGCAACAGTGAATACTCATATCTACATGTATGGTAAGTGTACACAACTGTACTATGTTCATTGCATTTCACTGTTGCAGCAATTCCATTTGGGTAAATTCCCAAAGTTAAGGTTGGGAGGATGGATTTATACAGCATTAGGAACAGCTTTAAGGTCCTGCAAAAATAGCAGTGGCAAAGCCAGCTATGGATTTAGAAGAAATTGGTAAGTGATCATGCTTGGTGAAAGCATGAACTGAACTCCAGGTAGCAGCTTCTAGAATATCCCTGGTAGAACATCTCTGAGAAAGGCTGCTGAAGTAGATGCAGCCCTGGTTGAATGAGATCCGATCCCCTGGGGGATAGGTTTTCCATGGTGCCTTATAACAGAAATGAATACAACAGCTTATCCATTTAGAAATAGCCTTCCTCTCTGCCCCTGCAGCAAATGCTACCAGCAGTTTAGATTTTCTGAGATTTAGTCCTGTCCAAGTAGAATCTAAGTTGTTTGTGTATATCCAATGAATGCAGAATCTGCTCTCCCTTGTTCTATGGATTGGGAAATAAAGTTGGCAAATGAATGGACTGAAGAGCCACACTGGATACCACCTTGGGCATGAATGTTTGACTGGGCCTGAATGACACTATCCGCATGAAAGATGAAAGGCTCCACTGCCATAAGGGCCTGCAATTCAGATATCCTAGCTGAAGTGAGTACTAAAAGGAAGGCAGTTTTCCAGGAAAGAAATTTTAAGTCTGCAGTTGCAGCTGGCTCGAAAGGAGGTAGTGGGTTTCTCCAATACAAAGTTAAGGTCCCAGGCAGGGGTTGGAGCTCTCCTGGGTGGTCTCAAATTTTTGGCCCCTCTGAGATGCTGCTTTAGAAGAGGACAGAAGAGGGGGGGGCTGTGTTGTAATGAGCTGAAATTGCTGAGACGGATTTTTATGGAAGAAAAATAGACAGGCCCTTGTGAAGCATCTCAGTTAAGTATTGCAAAATCAGAGATAAATTGGGTACTGCTGTGCTCACCGCTTGAAATTGATTCCAGGCACAGAATCTTTTTCCATTTGTCAGCACAAAACAGGGTTCTCACCTCCAAAATTACATCCATCCCAGGTTTGCTGAGGGATGCTAAGGGGGAATTTAAATGGATTAGCCAAGTTGAAAGATTCAATGTTTGGAGCTCAGGGTGCAGAATTTGATTCTTCTGCAGAGACAGTAAGGAAGGTGTCTGAGGCAGGTGCCATGGAGAAATGTGTGACACTGTGCAGGAGTGGGTACCAGTGTTGGCAAGGCCAGTCCAGAGCAATCAAACTCATGTTTGGTTTGTCCTGTTTGACTTGGAACTTTTGAGAGCAAAGGTAGAGGGGAAGGCATAGACAGATAGGTTTTCCAGCTGAAGGACAGAGCATCCACTTTCCAAGCTTTTTTGTGGTGAGTTCTTGTGCAAAGTTTGTCCAACTGGTAGTTGTGGTGAGGCATGAAGACCTAGGTCTGGGCTCCCCCATTTGCATGTCAACATGCTGAAAATCCATGGTTAGTTTCCATTCGTGAGAGTCCATGAGATTTCTGCTTAGTCTGCCAGAACATTCTGCTTTCCTGGCAGGAATTGAGCTTGTAGTTTTACTTGGTAGCTCAAGGCAGTGTTCCACAATGCCATGGCTAGTCTGCAGAGGGGGTAGGAATGTGTACCACCCTGCTTATGTTCCACATAACCATGGTGTTGTCAGTCTATCAGCAGTTGTCCTGCATGAAGGTAGTCCTTAAAGGGTGTTGGTGCATTCTGTACAGCTAGTATTTCTTTGATTGATATGAAGGTGCATTTGTTTTGGGCTCCATTTGCCCTGAATGCACTTCCATCCCAGATGAGCCCCCCCATGCATAGTCTGATGCATCTGTAGTTAGGGTTTGGGCAGCAGGGGTGGTGTGAATGGCAGTCCCTTGTTTTGGTGTCAGGCCTCTGCCCACCATAGGAACTCTAGGTGCAGGTAAGGTATGATGGGAATCCTTGTTTCCAGGCTGTGACAATGTTGACTCCATAAAACTTTAAGTACCACTGAAGTTTCTTCATATGCAGTCTTGCATATGGAATTAGAAGAATGCAGGAGGCGATGAACCCCAAGGCTTGCAGTATTTCCCTTGCAAATAGCAGGGTTTGTGGCCACCTGTTTTGAAGTCACCAAATTAATTTGCTTTTCTGGCGTAAGGAAAGACATCTGGGCAGTGATATTCAAGCTTGCACCCAGGAATGTAATCTTTCGAGAAGGTACCAGTTAAGATTTATTTTTGTTTGTGTACCCTAGACAGGTTAGAACTCCAAATGCCAGGTGTTTTGGAATGGCCTGGTTTTCTGCCTGAATTAGACAACCGTCGAGGTAAGGATATAGTGGAATATTTGCCTGCAAAATGCAATTACTGGAGCCAGGCACTTTGAATACCCTGGGCGCAGTAGACAAGCCAAATAGCAGTGCAGAGAACTGTTAATGCAAGCAGCTTGCTTTGAAGCGTAGGAATCTTCTGCAATATTCCCTGACTGGATATGGAGGTAAGCCTCTTAGAGAGAGTTGCCAACCAGACATCCTTGCCTAGCATAGAACTGGTGAAGAGTCAGCATCTTGACTTTTGGAATGTCAATTTTTTTGAGTAGACTGGTCCAGAATTGGACACAGTGATTTGTCTTTTCCTGAGTACCAGGAAAAGTCTGGAATAGAAACCTTGTCCCTTTTCCTCTTCTGGTACTAGTTGAATAGCCCCCATGTTTAGGAGGGAAAGTACTTGTTTCTGAGCCTCTGCCCACTGATTTGGGGGTAGGTCTGGCCACCTGTTTTGGAGTTGGCAGCATGTGGAAATGCAATCTGTATCCCTGGGACACTATTTAAAACCCATTTGTCCTGGGTTATAAGTTGCCAGTTTCTTTAATGAAGAGCCAGTTTTCCCCCCAAAGGGACGGCTAAAAGATAAGTGCTTGGTAATTTCAAAAGGAAGTCATTGAGACTGTTTACCATATGGTGGTGCCTGGTTG
This sequence comes from Protopterus annectens, assembly GCF_019279795.1. Taxonomy (NCBI): domain Eukaryota; kingdom Metazoa; phylum Chordata; order Ceratodontiformes; family Protopteridae; genus Protopterus; species Protopterus annectens. The sequence continues at coordinate 598,850,284 of NC_056737.1, forward strand.
CTTCCAGATTTGGAAGTGGAAGCACCCCATTGCTTAGTTCTTAAATTCCCTTGGGACTGAAACCTGGTGCTTTTGGAATGTCTGGGTTTGACCATAGTGGCTCGAGGGAGCTGGAAAGGACCAGTCAGTAGGCCAATGCCTACTAAATCTAGGAGGTTACACTTGTAAGAAATCTTTGTTTGCATAGATTTAGCTTTACCTTATATAGTTTTTAGAACTTCAGCCTGTCAAACAGGCGGTCCTGCTGTAAAGGAGCATCCAAAAGTTTTGCTTTAGCATTTTCAGGCAGAGACTGCTCCTTAAGCCAAGCATGCCTTCTAAGCACAGACCCAGTAACAGCAGCCCTACAAGAGGGCTCTAAAGAATCAAAATCACATTGCAAAGAATGTTTGCCAACTTGTTCAGCTGAAAGCAATAAGTCCTGCAAATCTTTATTCTCCAGTCAGAAAACATTTTCTGTTTAAGCAGTCTCATGATATGCTGTTGACATTTTAGCATACGAAACCTTTTTACCCCATCTATCCAGCGCCCTGGAGTCTCTCTTAGAAGGGGTACGATTTTTTGCAGTCCCCTGAGACATGGTTTCAGGGTCTGCAACAGGATTTTTGAAAAGAAATTTGTGGGACTCTGGAACCCTGTAGTACCAGTCTGGTTTGCTAGGGGCTGGAGGTAAGGAATCAGGGGCCATACTGTATTCCGAACACACCTCTAGTACAGGAGGTATAGCCAAAGGCCTATGCTGAGGAAGGAGGCAATCCCCAAGCCTCTTTTTGGATTCAGAGAAATCATGACTTTCCTAGTGGAAATGCTCCCTTAAGGTATGTAAAGTTTCCCCAAAAGAGAAACCCTCAGGCAGAGAAGCAGAGGGAATGGAATCCTCTGCATCAGAGTCCTCATAAGTAGGTACAGACAGATCCAGATTAGAAGAGTCAGAACAAACAAGAGTACTGTTCAGAATAGTCACATTCAATCCTAGGCCTCGGGGGTTGACTAACCCTGATTAGAATTAAAATCTTCAACCATTTTGAGAATGTTTTTCAGGCATAGGGGCATGAACATGTGGCCTGGGTGTCCGTTTTTTTTTAGATGGGGGTCAGTTTTTAGACTGAGATCGAGATTTAGGCCTTTGCACTGAAGTTGGAGTGTTTAATATGCAAGTCTGTAGGCCTGAATACATAGTCAGAAGCCGGTGCCTGCTCAGCGGCTCTGGACCCATCTAAGCTAGAGACATCCGCAGGGGGGGGGGGGGTCCATATGTGAAGTATCTTGCGGCATACCAGACTCCGAATGGGTGTCAGTAGAGGCCTGCGAATCAGAAGTAGCTGGTAGCAGGGGCTGCAAAAGCACCTCACTGGGTACTGGCAAACTGGCGACTGGCTTCGAAGCCTAGTCGGCAGTTTTGACCTCAATGGCCCGTCTTGTTGCGTTCGGTATTCTGGTAGATGGATGTTAACAGACGTCCTTTCTGGATAATTAAACCAAGAACCAAAATATTTTGAAGCAAACATGTACAGACTGATAGTGCGCGGATTAAATAAAATCAGACAGCAAGGTATGCAGTGGTCAGCAGGGTCTAGGCAAGGAATACAGTACAAATGAAAAGCCTTGAGGTATTTGCTTCCCCACACATAATACAATTAACTTTTACTGACATCAGTAAGGAGAAAAAAAAAATTCCCCAACAGGATACTTAGCTTTTAGTTGAAGACTTCGGTTCTGAAACTCGAAAATGAAAATTTCAGGAGTCTGCCGACCGGCACTTGTGAACTGCTTCTGCTTCGGGCACCACGTGGCAAGAAAGACTGATGTAATGGCATTGGCTGCATGTTTTATACCCCTGACAACCTGACTTCATGGAAGGGACAGCAACCGATGCAAGACCCAAGACTTTTGTTAATCAGGCTGACTGAGGGCAACCTGCCAAATTACCCAAATGTAATGACTGCAACAGTGAAACACGATGAGCATCTAATGTATGCAATGCTGGAGTGAATTGTTAAAACATAATGAAGGGCATTCAAAGGTTAGTAGTTTTCTGTTTATTATAATGCATTTATATTTAAAATTTGATTTAATGTTTAAAAGGATTCTGATGCAGTTTTTCAAATCTTTTGGATGTTCTTTTCTGAAAAGTTCTTAAAGTCCTTTAGCCACAGACAGAATTTGGATGTTACTCCTTTACAAGTTTCTTACCCAAGTGCGGATGCATTTTTGATTAAACTAAAGGAATTTTCCAGCACTATATCTTAATCTGTTTTGCAGATTCAGAAGCTGCATCTTCAGAAGTAAATCTGGTTCCATGTGTGACTCAACCAGGAAATGATCAGTATACCTTTACATGAAGACATTCTACATGTGGTGTCAATCCTTCCTCAGTATGTGCAGTGCCAGCTGACATTAAAAAAAAGTTGTACCAAATTTTTTTTAATCATGAGTAGCAATACCAGCCTAACCTAAAATTTAAACTGGATAATTCACCCAGTTTCTCTGCCCACAAAAGTTATACTTCCTTTTCAAGATAGGGCTGCTACTTTAGTGCTGGTAGCAGTGCCTGCTTTACTCCTACTGGCATCCCATTCTCTTACTTTAGAATTCACTTATCTTGTCATTTTGGATTTCTTTGGTACAGTTTACAGTAAATCTCAATTTATCATGGGCTGGTCTTTCCCTTTATTCTGGACAAATGGACAAAGCAGTCTGGAATGATGCAGGCTTGCAAAAAAAGTCTATTCAGGCCAATGGCAACTGTGGTCCTTTACTCAGCACACTAATTTATTCTGTAGTAGGTTTCCACATTTCAAAACCTATCTTGTTTATGCAGCATCTGCAGTGCTCTCCAAGTCTTCTGAAGATGCAGCCTTAATGCACATAGAACTGTATGCTCTAACATGTTATTTCTGCTCCCTTCTAGAGCAGGCAACTTTATTTTGGCTGTGCCCAAAGAAGCTGACATGGACTGCAGCGCCATATTGTTTTTGACAGTCTAATGCAGTTTCCCAGTCATATCTACTACTAGCCATTATTGCTTTGTGTAACCATAAGGTATCTTTCCAATAGCCCATTGTTCCAAAGACCATGACACCCACGGCCAGTTTCAGTAATGAAGTTCTCCATCTCTGCAACTACAGCATTGTTGAATTATCAATCCCAGATATTAAATAATGTCAGAGGTGGGCCATGCTTGCTTCACCAACAATATATTTGTGTACACTTTGCATGCATAACATTTCCAACACTGAAATGTGTAAAATGACAGGCACCAAGTATGTGCAATTCCACAACTGCCCCACTGCTCTCAAAACTCAGAGGTATACCAACAGTGGGCACAGATTTAGGTCCATTATACTTCAGTCAAATCTCACGTGTCAATTTGTTTCAAGATATCAATATCCAGAACTACACTGCAATTTCTGAAGTGTCTATAGAAACCTGTCCCAAATGAAGATTTAGTATCGAAAAGCTTACTCCTTCTCTGAAACTGGCACTTAAATGGCATGGTAGAAACCAGCTTAGCTAAGGGTATTCAGACTGTGGCATTCAGACTGGTGGCAAGAAGTTTTGAGTATGGATCATCCAGATCACCTTTATGCTCTGCTTGTGTGGAAATCCCAGGCCAGAGGCACACTAGGAAAATGTAAAGGCTTTTGCACACTGGCAGGATGTTGGGTTACCCTTGGGCAGGAGATCAGATATGTTGTAAATAATGCAACACTAAGGAAGGACATCTTCATTTATTCTCAGAACTTCTATCCTTACAGTAGAAATGTTGATTCCAGGAGGTAGTGAATTCAGGAGTACTGTTTAATCATTGCTGTCACCATTCTGCATATCCTCAGCAACAGCATCAAACAGAGAGGCTATCACACTGAACTATCTTGCTTCTGTTGGCAATTCAGTTGCCCTAATTTTCCTGGTATTTTTGCATAGTTTGCTGGTGGCATGCATCATTTGTTTGATCTCTAAACTTGCAGTGCTAATATTAGTAGCAGTTTAAGGTCTCTCACCTCAGACGCCAAGATTCTAATACAAAAAACTCTGCATCTCGAACCAGCTCTGTGGCAAATAGTCAACCCTGTATTTCTGTGTCTAAGTACTATGCTTTCTCTGCCTATTTTAACTTGTTCAGCTTTGTTGGACAGTCTTAAAGCCAGGACACCACTTGATTCTTAAGAGGGCGTATCCCATATCCTCTATTAAAAACCGCATACTTTAAACAATTTGCAATGTAAGAGAAAAAGTAAAATGCAGAAGTTGTTCAGTGGGCTGCACATAACTGCATTCCTTAATGTGCACAAGATGGCAACATGTTTGCCTGTAGGCTACATTTTTACAATATTAAAACTTGTACTAAAATATAAATACTTAAAACTGCTTTGTCAAACTCTGGATGCCTACCCATCATGTAGTCCTGCCTTTTTTTTTATCCACACCCACTGTTTGCATATATCACCCCAACATTACACTACCCCACTCAAGTTTCTGCCAGGGACATACATAGCCCTGGCTGCTAAGGTGCAGTCCCTCAATTTTTAATTTTATTTTTACCAGGGACAGAACTCCATGCATGTGCCGAAAATGTCTGCAGCTCCAAAAATATCTGGGGGGGGGGGGTGAGAAATAAGTTATGTACTCACCATAACGTTCCATCTGAGTAGGTAGCTTCATTTGTCTGCAACCTGTGGGTCTTGGATCAGATATCTGATCAGAGCCGGAAACTTGTTTCATAGCTAATGGATCCGAGCTCCTAGCTCCTCCCCTCACCCATAATCCCCTGCCAACCCTCCATGACCTCAGATAAAGTTTGCCCCTCAATATGTACCCAAAAAGGGCATCCCAACTTGCATAGATCCACTGAAGGCCAGGGGGAAGGAGGAGGGGGTGGTTGCAGACAAATGAAGCTACCTACTCAGATGGAACGTTATGGTGAGTACATAACTTCTTAATCTGAAGTAGGGAATTCATTTGTCAGCAACCTGTGGGACAGAGTCCCCAGCTACCTGAATCTTGGGTGGCCATCATGGAAGGATATTGCGGAGCACCGCAGAGCCAAAGGATGCTCTCCCTCTAGAAATCACATCCAGTTTGTAGTGGTTAATAAAAGGTATGAGAGGAGGCCCAAGTGGCTGCCGAACAAATATCATCCAATGGAACTCTAGATTTGAAGGCCGCAGAAGCAGAGATGGAACGAGTGGAATGTGCGCGAACTCCTTCAGGTGCGGGTCTCCCAGAAGCTTGGTACACTAGCAGGATACATTGTGAAATCCAGCGTGATACACATTTTTAATATTGCTTTCCCCAAATTAAATTTGGCAAAGGAAATAACAGCTGGTCGGATCGTCGACCAGCTGTTCTAGGAGTATAAAAACGCAGCTGCCTATGAACATCTAATGAGTGCAGCTTGTACTCTCCTTTATTCTGATATTTAGGAAAGACAGGTAAATTTATGGATTGATTTATATTGGTTTCTGATGCTATTTTGGGAAGGAAGGAGGGATTGATCCTGAGGTACACCGGATGAAAGATCAAATAGGGAGGCTTCACAGAAAGAGCTTGAAGCTCAGAAACTCTTTTCGCAGAAGTAATGGCTACAAGGAATGCTGTTTTCCAGGACAAGTGTTTGAGATCTACTGAAGCAGCAGGTTCAAAAGGTGGAGCAGTCAGGGCTTGAAGAACTAGTGAAAGATCCCAAGGTGGTACAGCTTTTTATAGGGGGTCTAAGCAAAAAAGGTGCCCTTGAGAAAGGTTTTACACATTTGGCCGACATAAAGGGTCCTGTGTCATGTCCCACATGGTAATGGGAGATGGCAGCCAATTGCACTTTGACAGTTGAGCAACTAGCGCCTTCCTGAAAAAGTTCGGTTAGGAAGTCTAATATGGATGGAAGAGGAGCCATAAAGGGATCTAGATTATGATGCTCCGCCCAGATGGAGAAAAGTTTCCATTTACTGTGGTACACTTTCCTGGTGGAGGGCTTATGCACTGCCACAAGGATGGCTTTGACTGGTGAAGAGATACCGGGAGTCCTAACTAGGAGTGGAACTGGAGCAACCAAGCAGTCAGCTTCAGATTGTCCAGATTTGGGGTCAGTAAGTCCGACGGATGGGAGATTAGATCCGGACTGGGATCCAGAATCCAAGGGGGATTCACTAGATGAGACCACAGGTAAGGGAACCAAATTTGCAGAGGCCAGAATGGGGCAATGAGGATCATCCTGCTCCCCAACCGCAAGGCTTTAAGAGCTGCAGCATCAGGGGTAGAGGAGGATAGGCATAAATTAGACCGGGTGGCCAAACATGCACCAGAGCGTCTCTTGGTGTTTCCCCTGGAGGGGGAAATCAGAGCAAAGAAATTGCCGCATTTGGTGTTTGAGGAAGAGGCAAAAAGATCGCAGCAGGGTTGCCCCCATATTGCGAACATCTGCTTTGCTACTAGTGGGCTGAGAGACCACTTGTACGGGGTAAGAAGGGTGCGGCTGAGTTTGTCCGCTAGGATGCTGGCCCACCCTGGAATGATCGCCCATTCCCACACTCTCATGGCTTCGCGGCACAGAGGGTAAGACCTGGTTCCCCCAGTTTGTTGATGTACCAGACAACCAACATGTTGTCAGACTGAATTGCAATCGTTCCTACGGGGAGGAGATGAAGTGCTTGCAACGCGTACAGCACCGCTCATCTCCAGAACGTTGATATGCAGGGAGGTCTCTATCGTTCCATGTGCCTTGGACGGTCCTGCCTGAATAATGCCTCCCCACCCGAGGCGGGAGGAGTCTGTGGTCACCATGGGGAGAGGTGCAGAAGGGTCGGCCCGTATGGAGGTCCAGAGCATGGAGCCACCATAATAGAGCCCTCCTGCAAGCCTTGCTGATAGCAATGGGGTGATGGAGAGGAAGACAAAGGACCATTGTACTAGAAGGGTCCACTGCAGTACCCGCATGTTCAGATGGGCGCATAGGAGCGTTATCGCTGCCACCATGGAGCCCAGCGCCCTCAGGACCAATTCCGCCAGTGGGGTCTCTGATTGGAGGATGGCCCGCACATGAAGTTGCAAATTCTGTAGTTGTTCCGACGTCAGGAAGGCTCGTAGATTTCTGGTGTTTATTCTGGCTCCTATGAATTCTAAGACTTGTGTCGGGGCCAGAAAGGATTTATCGGCATTGATGGTGATGCCCAACTGTGGGGCTAGGCTGAGAAAGAAATCTCTGGCTGAGCAATGTAGATGCCTTGTTGGGGCGGTCAGGAGCCAGTCGTCCAGGTACGGAAAGACCTGTATTCCCTGGAGTCTCAGGTGGGCCGCAATCACTGCTAATACAGTGAACACCCTGGGGGCTGTGGTGAGGCCAAAGGGAAGGAACCCTGAACTGGTAGTGACTGGCTCCCAGCCAGAAGCGGAGGAACCTCCTGGATCGTCTGTCCATTAGAATGTGGTAGTATGCATCCTTGAGGTCTATAGAGCACATCCAATCGTTCTCCCTTAGAAGGGGGAAAAGGGATTGAAGAGTGACCCATTCAGAATTTTTCCTTGGTTACAGACCGGTTCAAACGGGACAGGTCTAGAATCTCTCAAGTCCCCCATCTTTTTTGGCACCAAAAAGAACCTGGAGTAGAACCCTAATCAGAGCTGGTCTTGGGGGACGGGTTGGATGGCTCTTAGCAGCTGCTGAATTTCTGCGGCTGCAGCCTCCCTCTGATCGGGTGGTACATTGGGGAGGTTCTTGAATTTGGGGACATGAAGTAATAGGATTTTGTATCCTCTGGATAGAATTCGAAGCACCCAGCGGTCTGTCGTGATGGTCTCCCATGCCGCTAAGTGCTCAGAGAAGCGCCCCCAGACTGCTTCCAGAGTGGAGCAGTTGGGCAACCCTTCAGGGCTGCTGCATGGGCTGGTCAGAGAAGGGTTCTCTGGACCCAAAGTTTCTTGGAGCCCCTCTGCCCCTGGGGTGGCATTCTCCCTGTCCTCCTCTGCCACGGAAGGACTGGTTGTCCGGAGCAGGTTGGGAATGTTGCGATTTCCAGAACCACATCTGACCCTTTTGGTTCTTCGAAAAGGACCGCTGGGGAGCAGAGAAGCGGACTCAGATGGCAGACATCTTCCCATCCACTCTGGACAAGTGTCTCGCGAACCGTTTTGCCAAACAGGGCAGAACCATCGAAAGGGGTGTTTGCAAAGGACGCTTTAAAGAGCTCCGCAAAGTCACAATGACAGAGCCAGGCCTGACTTCTCATGACTAGGCCCGCTCCGCTAGCTCTAGCGGCTCCCTCGGTGGCATGGGACAATAGCCGCATAGAGGTATTTGAAATGGATTTCAGAGTGGCCATTCGGGTGGTGTACAATTGTTTGTCTTCCGCCGACATGGACTCTGGGGGGGCAGCATATTCTTTGATAAGATCCCGCTGCATCCTGATGACGTGCCATTTAGTTTAGAGACCTTACCGAAAAGGTCGCTGAACTAAAAACTCGCTTCCCTAAGCGGTCCATCGAGCGGGACTCCTTGCTCTGTGGATGGACTGAGGGGCTCTGAGCTAGCTCCCTCTTCGTGGCTGCCGCAGTCAACATGGCATCTACAGGGGGACCCTTGCTCCAGTGTGACCGGTCTGCGGGGGGCTTAGTATCCTGTCTGGGCGTTTGGGTACTGGCTCCATGGTGTCCGGCCCTTCCACGCCCTGGTGGTAATAAGGTCCACCAAGGGGTCGGCCAGAGGGGACACCCAAGAGGTAGACGGGCTTGCTTCGAATGCCTCCAGAAACACGGACTCTGAGGAAGACTTGGGGGCAGACCACCCACCTCTGATCCTCAGCATCTCCATGTCTCCAAAGGAGACATCCTCAGGGGGTGATCTTGGGGAGCCTTCCCCTTCATCCAAGTCAGTGTCCTCAGTTAAGGACTCAGGGGAGTCCACGTGCCTCCTCTTGCACTTATGCTTGCGGGGCACTTCCTCGGGGGAGCTGTCATAGGAGGTCTCGCCAGCAACATCCTGTTCCACAATGGAACAACCTGGGACATTGAAGCAGGCTGTCCCTGAGGCCGGGTGATGGAAGCCTGGCCCAGCAGAGAGGGAGTGCAGGGTGGAGCAGAAATGAGGGCTGGGGGTCCGGATGCTCTAGACAGAGCCCTCTCCACTACATCGAAGGCCAAGGGGGAAACCGCTCTCCCTGGGCTCAGAGAGCCGGCTCCCACTCTGATCCGATGAAGGGATCGGAACCGGTGCAGAGACCATCGGATCCGAAGGACCAGTGTGCTCAGACCCGGACGGAGCCGAAGGCACACTGAATCCCTCGGATCCAAAGCTTGGGCCACGGCTCAGAGAGGTTGGATCTGACAGACTTGAGGGCAGGGTCGGATCTGAAGTATCAAGTACTGTCGGCGCCGACCCACCCCTGGCTCAGATGCTGCTCTGCTCCGAACCCGGGTAGCGGGTCGGAGAAGGAGCAATTGGAGCAAAAAAGGGTGTAGAGCTCCCCCCCCCGAAGGGGGGGGAGGCAAGAGCACTCCCATCTGCAGCTGGGCCTGGATGAATCTTCGCATCATCCAGTCCAAGTCTGCATCAGGCATGCTGAATGTTGATCTCGAAGAGGCCACCGAGGCAGGCCTGGAATGCCACCTTGATGACCTCGATGGAGATCGGGCCTCCTCCTCCTCGGGCCCTGGGGAGAAGCAAGGAGATCGGAGCCGGAGGAGGAGACCTAGAAGCAGTGGAGGGAGAAGCCCGCTTAACTGGCATGGCCGAAGCGGAGGCCTCGGCCCGCCACTTGTGGTGCTTCTCCCTCAGTTTCTCCCTCCTAGCCTCCCTGTCCTCCGGTGCTTTAACAGGAGTTAAAGCCCTGGCCAAAGGAAGGGGGACAGGAGTGGCAATAACCACAGCCTGTGGTAGTGCCACGGGAGCAGCAGAGGCCGGAGCAGTGGCCGGGGCAAAAGTCCCACCAGGACCAGCTTCGACCTCCGCTCTTTCAGTGCCCTGGGGTTGAACGCTGGACAAATGGTACAGCCTGAGGTGAGGTGTTCAACCCCAAGGCACCGAACGCACTGAGTGTGGCCATAGCCGGGGAAAGCTTATGGCCACACTCTGTACATTTAGAAAAAATGGCGTTTGGGGCCTCAGCCATACAAGAAAAAGGAGTGCTACACAAACACACAGGCCCCAAAAATGCAAACACACACTCACCAACGACCAGCGAAGGGAGGGAAAAACTATGTAAAAAAAATAATTACAGGGAACCAAACTCTTACACACTTTTCTTTTAAAATTAAAGTAAAGTAGAGAAAATTTGACTAAGAAAAACAGACTTAACTGACTATTTTCGCTAGAGCTCAAAAGAATCCAGCCATCCACAAGTGCAGCAAACTAGATCTGAGGTCATGGAGGGTTGGCAGGGGATTATGGGTGAGGGGAGGAGCTAGGAGCTCGGATCCATTAGCTATGAAACAAGTTGCCGGCTCGGATCAGATATCGGATCCAAGACCCACAGGTTGCTGACAAATGAAGTCCCTACTTCAGATCTCTGCTTACCAAGCTGTTTTGCAACTACAGATTGTAGGTTTTAAACAAAACAAATGGCTACTTTAGAGTAACTAGCAACTATGCGAGAATAGATTTGTCAGACATCTGCCTATTTATATGGACTTTCTGTACCAGTGACTACAGTAAGATTTTTAAATGCACCAGTGATTACTGTACCAGAAGTTTCAGCTCCAAGCACAATACTGCTGCTGGAGTACTGGCATTTTAAAAACTGCAATATTTCACATGCTTCATACTCAAAAGCCATAATATGGTACTTTAACAAGTTTGGAATACCAGTATCTCCCCCCCACCCCCAGTAATTTTGCTAGCCAGACTGCTGCATCCTACCTTTGTGGAAGGAATGACAAAAATTTGCAAAGTAGGGTAACTATCCATACCATAATGGTGGTATGTGGCAGGCGCATTCCTTTAACTCTTAAATATTAAAATTCCTTACCATGTGGAAAGAGGCTAAGCAAAAAGTTATAGTAGCTGGAACTTTACTAATGGAGCATTTCCACGTGCATTTAAAATATTGTGCCCTTACAAGCAAGTTCTGCCAAACGGAAGGAAGCAATTCTAGGTGCATTACTGGTGCCCAGTAGTAAGTCATGAACTTTAAACTAAACCCAGACTTCTGGCTATTGTTTTAAAACTTAAATACATCAAAGTAGTTTAAACAATAGAGATTAATCTGCAGAAAGTTAAAACGCGTCGCATTGGTGCAATGCTTTACTGGCTTAAGGGGGGGCATCTGTATCAAACACCAATATTTGGTGACAATAGCTTCCTGATGGCTGACTCAAAGCTACAAAAATTATGACATGCAAGTACAAGCCTGGCGTTTTGTAGAATTAGGAAACCCAGATAGTTTGCTGTCCTTGCTGCTGGAACCAATACAGAACTTCAAAAATATACAGGCAACTCTGAAGTACAGTAAGCAATTCTAAGAGTTTTCTTGGCAAACACTGAAAGAAAACAGACATCAACTTTAAACAATACTTTTATTTAGGAATGAAGTTCGTTCCTGTCACAGTATTACAAAACATTTGAAAAAATTAAAATTAGAATGAGAAGACCTACTGATTAATTCAGTGACACTCTGTCCCTCATTTTTATTTCAAATTTGCCGAAAAGGAGATGTCCAGGCATGTTTCTGCTTGCCCAGGTAAGCATGCTATTTTTAGCATTTATGTAAGCAGGTCGTACCTTAGTAAAACATGCATGGACATGTTTCAGCTTGTCCAGTTAACACTATTGTTTGCACACAGTCAAAACAAAACTTGTATAACACACTGATCATGTCTCAACATGTTTTGGCTTGCACAAACTAGTTTTAAACATGTACATGCAAAGAGTACTGCCAGAGAAACATGTCCAGGCTAGTTTTGTCTCGTCTAGGCAGGTATGCCAGTTTTAACTTCTGCATCAAACCAAAACTTGTACACAGGGTATACCAGAGAAACGTTTTATCTAGAGGCATGTTAATTTTTGCTCAAGCAAGCTAATTTTAGCCTATAAAATCACTGCTGTAGGAATGTCATGGACAGAATGACAACTGACATTGTACTGCAAATTAACAAACCCATGACATTATGAATTACAACAAAGGCTTTCCATAAACATCTTCTGGCACTACCTGCAGAAGCCTAATAGAAAATACCTTCTATAAGCAAAAACACTTTTAAAATCACTTTGGGTAAGACTAGTATTGCAGATAACCATAAGTGGCTTGGACACTGCTCTAGCCATACTTGCTATCTATACTGAAGACAGACTTCCTTTCCATTCATAAAGAAAGCACCTCCCACTTATTCTTGCCCTTCCAAGGTTTCAAAACACTGGAGTAGTATTGTTCAGGTTCACCATAATCCCCACTACAGTAAACCTCATGCAAGCATGGAGACAATTATGGGAACACAGTCTGAAAAATAAATGCAGCGGCATAGTTCTGTCAGTGTAACATATGACCAGGACATCCAATTTAGAATGCTCCAAAGCTACATTCTAAAACTGCAGAGTTCAAACTGCCTAAGCTGCCAAGGCATATATAATGGAAGAAAAAAAAACCAGTAGCCAAAGGCTGCCCAGCTTAAAAAAAAGTATATTAAACGGCAAAAAAAAAAAAAAAAAAAGCATCCACCAGAGCAGATAAGATAAAAGGTTTTTAATGCAAAGGATAAACACTTTCACCCACCTGCTTCAGATCCATAAAAAAAAAAAAAATCACAAGTGTACATAGTGGTTTTAAAGGAACAGACGCATTAATCCCTGGCAGTTTATCTGCCTGTAACTTAATCCAGTTGGATTCTGCATTCTCTAGTCTATTATATAGTCACCCTTTCTCTTACTCGTAGGTAAAGTACAGTTGTGTACCTACCATAAATGTAGAGGTTAGAGTGTATTCATCGTTGCAGTCAGGGTTGCCAGATTTCCAGCAAAAAAAAAAAATAAAAAAGGGTCTTTAATGTGGAACAGAGTTCCAAATTAAAGAACTGAGCTCACTCAGTAGCTCTGCACTAACACGGAGCTTCGTGTTGAATGCGGCAATGCATTAAACACAAGTAGCTCAGTGTTTAGCGATTGATTGGCCCGTATGCCAGGTATACGGGACAAAAAAAAAAAACAAAGCGGAGGCTGGCCGGGATTTAAACTGGCAGGGCGGGACTCTGGATCAGGCTGCTGATCTCGGGACAGTCCCGCCCAAATAAGGACGTCTGGCAACCCTGGTTGCAGTCATTACATTTGGGTTATCCTGCTGGCAGGGGACCCGCAGTCGGCCCGAGTTGCCAAGTCTTGGTCCGGCATCGGTTGCTGTTGCCTCTTCCCTGAGGACAGTGCGCCAGGGTGCAACAGATGCCATTTCTTGCCCCAGATGTCAGGTGCCCCCAGATAGGAAGGCTGGAAAGAAAAATATGCCAAAAACCATGCATATATTACTATAAACATTTCCTTCATCTACAAGCAAATACACCACATAGGTTGTATAGAGTTGAGAAGTACAGAAAAGTCCCAGCAATGAAGAGGGGGGTGGTGGGTGGGTAACCTGGACTGCAACAGTGAATACACTGACATCTGGGTGGCTGGGTCTAAATTGGATTGGGAGAGGCTACCAGGCCCTGCAGAACTGCAGTGGCAAAACCTGCTCTGGATTTAGTGTAGAGAGGCAAGTGGTAGTGCTTGGTGAAAGTGTGCACTGAGCTCCAGGTTGCAGCTTCTAAAATGTCTTTGGTTGGTACTCCTGAGAAAAGCTGCTGAAGTGGCTGCTGCTCTGGTAGAATGAGACCTAATGCTCTTAGGCACTGATTTGCCATGCTATGCATAACAGAAGCGGATGCAATGTCCTATCCATTTTGAAATTGGATGCTTTGTAATGGGCTTTGTGATCCTGCAGCATAGGCTACAAACAGTTCAGTTTTTCTGAAGGCTTTTGTTTTGTCCAAGTAGAATGGTAGCGGTCTGTGTATATCCAAAGTGTGCAGAAGTCTCTCCCCTTTATTCTGGGGATTTGGGTAGAAAGTAGGTAAATGAATGGTTTTGTTCAAGGCCACATTGGAGACTACTTTTGGCATGAACGTTGGGTTTGTCCCAAGAGAAACCCTGTCCCGATGGAAAATGATGAAAGGTTCCACGGCCATTAATGCCTGTAACTCAAACTCTTCTTTCTGTAATTGCTAGGAGCAGAGCAGCTTTCCATAAGAATTTTAGATCAGCTGTGCTGGCTGGTTCTAAAGGAGGCAGTGTGAGTTTTTCTAAAACAAAGTTGAGATCCCAAGTTGGTACTGGTGCTCTCTGTGGGGGTCTGCCCCTCTGAGGTACTGTCATAGAGGATGTGAAAAAATAGGAGGGTCTGTATTGTAATGAGCTGAAATGGCAGAGGCATGGATTTTAATTGATGAGAAAGATGCATCTCAGTTAGGTATTGTAAAATCTGAATTATATTGGGGACAAGTGGTTCGAGGCCTTGTGCCTGGTTCCAAGAAGAATCTCTTCCATTTTTCTGCATAAGATTTCCTAGTGCTGGGCCTCCTGGCTTCTAAAATGACATGCATAACAGCTTTAGAGAGAGGTGCAGTCTGAGTGGCTACATTATCTGCCATGCTGCCAGATTTAAGGTTTTGAGTTGACTGTGCAGAATCAGATTGTTTTGCTGTGTCAGAAGGTGAGGAATTTGAGGTAGAAGCCAAGCTGGGCCTTGAGAAGTTCTTTAGGATTGGGAAGTGCTGGCGTGGCCAATCTGGGGCAATCAGGATAATTTTTGGCCTCTGACTTAGTAGCACCTTGGTAAGAGGCATTGGAGAGAAGGCATAGACTGTCAGGCCTTTCCAGCTGAATGATAGAGCATCCACTTTCCATGCTTGAGTGATAAGTCCTTGTGCAGAATTTCTGTACTTGGTAATTGTGAGGGGAGGCAAAAAGATCTGTCTGGGCGTCCATTTCCTCGTTATGCTGAACACCTGTGGATTTAAGTTTCCATTCGTGAGGATCCATGAGATTTCTGCTTGGCATTAACAGCTAGCATCTTTTTGGTTGATATGAAGATGCATTTGTTCCTTGGGCCACGTGTCCTGAATACATTTTCCTGCCATATGTGCCCCCCCCCCCCCAAGCATAATCCAACACATCCATTGTTAGTCTGCCTGGCTGTGGGTAAGGTGAAAGGCTGTCCCTTGTTGTGGTGACATGCCTGGGACCACCATCGATACTCCTGTTGTAGGCAAGGAATTAAAAGTTATGATGGTCTCCAGGCTGTGACAATGCAGAGTCCAAACACTTTTCAGATACCATTGTAGTTTCCTCATATGCAGTTTTGCATATGGAATTAGTAGAATGCAGGACACCATAAAGCCCAGGGCCTGCAGAATTTCTCAGGGAGCTGGGTTTTTGTTGCCATCATTTGGAAGCAATGTCAGTTGCCTTTGTCTGGCATGAGATAATCCATCTGGGGCAAATTAGTAATCTTTTTACAAACACCAGATGCTTTAGAAGAATGTCCTTGTTCTCTGCTTGAATAAAGCAGTTGTCCAAGTTGGGATATATCAGAATTCCTTTTTGTCTGCAAAATGCAATTACTGGTGCCAGGCATTTTGTGAAGACCCTGGGTGCAGTAGATAACCCAAAGGGCAGTGCAGAGAATTGGTAATGCACTGAGCCTGCTATGAATCGGAGGTATATTCTGCAAGTGTGCGACTAGGACATGCAGGTATGCATCCTTCAGGTCCAAGTAACTAGCCAAGCCTTCCTGCCCAGCATGGGCAGAAGTTCCTGTAGTGTTAACATTTTGAATTTTGAACATCCAGGAAAGTATTTAGGATCGACAGGTCCAGTATTGGTCTCCAGGCTTTGTCCTTTCTGGGTACTAAGAAAAGTCTCGAGTAAAAACCTTGTCCCTGTTCTTGCTGTAGAACTCTGAATAGCTTCCATGTCCATAAGAGCAGCAATCTGTTTTTGGGCCTCTGCCCATTGTTTTTTGTGGTAGGTCTGGCATACCTTTTGATTTTGGAAGCGTGTGGAAGTGGAACCTGTAACCCTGAGAAAATAATCAGCACCCATTGGTATTGGGCGATTATGTGCCAATGAGAAAAATGCTAGCTTTCCCCCCTAGGGGAGCTGCCAAAAGTGCTTGGCATTTGTAGAGGGAAGTCATTCGGACAGTTTCCTATAAGGTTGCGATTGGTCTTCCCCTCCTTTGGGGGCTGAAGCACACCATTGTTTAGGTCTGTAGGAGCCTTGGGGCCGAGATCTGCCTCTTGGGCGTCTATCTGCCTTTGTGGCCTGTCTGACACTGGAAAGGACCAATTTTTTGAAGGCCAGTTTCTGCTAAATCTAGGTGGTTGAACCTGTAAGAAATCCTTCACTGTCTGCATTGATTTTGCTTTATCCTCCATTTTCTTTAACACTTCTCTGTCAACACCAAACAAAGTATCATGCTCTAGTGGAGCATCCAGTAATTTTACTTTAACATGGTCAGGTAAGCTTTGTTCTTTCAACAAAGCATGCCTTCGAACAGAGCCTGTAACTGCGGCTCTACAAGAAGCCTCTAATAAATCAAAACCACATTGCAGAGTATGCTTTCCCACTTGTTCAATTGCATGCAATAAATCCTGCATTTCCTTACTGTCAGGACTTTCTAAATTTGAAGCCATTTTCTCAATGACACGAGATACTGTTGATATTTAAGCATGTGAAACTGGCAATTTAAAGCCCTTACAGCTAAAGTAGCAGAAGAGTAAACCCCTCCCCCCCCCCATCTGTCCAGAGCTCTGGAATCCCAATTGGAGGGGACAGGATTTTTAGCAGTGGAAGCCTTAACCCCTTTAGGACCAGAGAAATTGTTTCTGGGTCTGCAGCGGGTTTTTTGTAAAGAAATTTATGAGAGTCAGGGACCCTGTAGTACCTGTATGGCTTGACTGGTGCAGGGGGTAAAGAATCAGGAGACAGACTGGATTCAGAAAAAAACATATCCAGCACTGGGGGGGGGGGGGTAGCCAGGGGCCTGTGCTGAGGCAATAAAAAAGTCAGAGCCTTTTCTTGGATTCCGAATAATCCTGGCTCTCCCAATAGAAATGCTCCCTCAGTGTGCAGGGTTTCCCCAAAATAATAATCCTCAGGCAGAGAGGCTGAAGGTAAAGACTATTCTGCATCAGAGTCCTCATAGGGAGGAAGAGTATCCCTGATCAGAAGAGGAATCAGAGGAAATGGAAACCTGGTCACATGAATTTAGTCTTGCCTAGGCCTTTGTCAGGAGGGGGATGGGAACCCCTGATTAAAGTAATTAGGTCTTCGGACATTTTTAGCATCTGTTTCTTTGGCATGGATGACTGTTCAGGAGAATGCTGTACTTGTTTACTTGTTTCCTGGTCTTTAATGGTGTTTTTGACTTTGCCTTGGCTGCTGAAGTGGGCTCAATTGTAAGCTGTGAAGGTCTGAACACACCCTTAGAAGCAGATGCCTGCTCAGCGGCTCCGGACCCATGAGGGAATAGTTTCCGTAGGCCCAATACCTTGAGTTTCCACAGGCCTAGGTGTCTCCACGTGGCTGTCTGTTACGGCCTGTGGCTCTGAGGTAGCGGGTGTCAGGGGCTGCGAAAGCGCCTCACAGAACCGGTGACTGGCCTTGAAGAGGCTTTGTCGGTTTTGGACCTCTGATGCCTGTCCTTTTCTGTCTCCGCATTTTTTTTTATAAATTCCGGTCGCCTGTTCCAACGCCATTATGTAATTAAACCTTCAGCCAAAGCAGTGTAAAGCAAAATCAGACGTTTAGTGCGTTTACTGAATTTAGCACAATAACTGACAACTGGTAACATCGTGGTCAGGGCCTAGGCAAGGAATACAGTTAAGAGTGAAAGTCCTTATGAGGTATTTGCTTCCCACAAGAAATACAATTAACAACTTTACTGACATCGGTCTGGAGCAAGAAAGTTTCCCCAATGAGGTACTTAGCTTTATTGAAGACTTTGGTTCTGAAACTCAAATTTGAAAGTCTCAGGAGTCGGCCGACCGGCACTTGCGAACTGCTTTTGCTTCGGGTACCGCGCGGCAAGAAAGACTGAAGAAAATGGTGTCTGTTGCAACTTTTATACCTCCGGCGCACTGACATAAAGGAAGAGGCGACAGCAACAGACACCAGACCAAGACTTTGGAACTCTGGCAGACTGCGGGTCGCCTGCCAGTAGGATAACCCAAGTGTAATGACTGCAACAGTGAAACATGATGATCAACTTTAGTTTTTTTGCTAAAGCCCAAAGCCAAAGTCCTTTCATGCAGTTTGTGACAGGCCTTTTAGATGAGAGGCATCCTCCCAAATTTCTTGGGTTCTAGTCAGGAGTCAATTTGCTATCCATAAAGTTAAAGATGGATTGACATTTAGCTAGGAGATTTTATTAATACCAAAGTGTGGAATGGTGTCAAAGGCCTTGGAGATCTAGATATGCAGTATGTAGATTTTTTTTTACTACATCCACTACTTCAATAACCTTCAAGTCAACCACACTGAGTGGGCAGAACCTGCCCTTAAAACCAAAATGGCTTGGGTCAAGAATTTGGAGGTTGCCCAGGTCCTTATTTATTCCACAAGCAATCTCTTCTATTGGCCTAGAGAGGAGAATAGTAAAGTCTTATGGGTCTACAATTACTTGGGTCATTGACACAACCCTGTGCAGGACAGGGAATGTTGCTGTCCTCCATCCCACCACAACCCTGTGCAGGACAAGGAATGTTACTGTCCTCCATGCATCTGGCAGTTTGCAGGCTGATACTAAATCACTGTATGGGGTGTGACAGGTCCTGTTTCAGGCACACCAGTAGACATCCTGGCACATCATATGGCCCCAGAGAGCTTTCTTGGCCTTGGACAATGCCTTGAAGACTTATTTGGGGAAATGTTATTTATATTTGTTAACTGGGTAGTGTCCGACTGGGCCAGAAACCAGTTTTCAGTGGAGACCTGGGGAGAAAAGCTCCAGAACAGTAACAAGTCCAAGCAGTTATGAACAAAGGTCATCAATATTGCATTTAGCATATTTATATAAAGATACTAGTGGTCATGAACAAAAATTCAACTAAAGGTTACACCCAAAATCATCATGCAAGAGTAAATTATACTTTCATACAAAAACAGGTAAAAATCCAACAAGCAAAAAATCTGAGAGAAAGTTTTTTTTTTTTATACAAGGTTATGTTAGCTGCAAAAGGTGTGTAAAGGGTGCTGTAAAGAAAAGAAACTAGCCAGGAGCAATACAGGGGCAGTGCCAGTTACTACCAACATAGTCTTGGTTATTTTAAATGAGGACAAGTTAGGATTGCTTTGGATGTGCTGAGGGACTATATTCCAGTCCTTAGCTATTTTGCAGGAGTAGAGGAGTTGAGCTATTTTGCAGGAGTAGAGGAGTTGCTGTAATATTTGTGAGACTGGGTAATTTAGTATTAGTCTGTCAGACAACCTAATAAGGATCTACAGTGAAAGTAGAGTTGAACCAGGCTTGAAAGTACAGGGCAGTTACTTGGGTTGTGTAGGACTTTATGGACAAGTGTAAGTTGGTTAAGTGCCAAGATGTTGGGAAGTTCCAGCCAGTCGAGTTGAACTAAGCAGTAAGGAGTTTTGTGGGGTTGATTGGCAGCAAACATGGCTATTTTGTTACAGTAGGATTCTAGGTTAAGGTCAGTCTTGTGTAGGTTGGTGAATATCTGTGGGCAGTAGAGATGGGTAGATAGCAGGTGAAATCTTGCAGTGGCTAGTCTGGCTTCTGTGTAAGGTACGGTCTGACCCTATAGAGCTCCAAATTTGGAGTGGACATTTGATTGAGAAAAGTGCATCAAATTTTAGTCTTGTATATAGACTCCAAGCAGCTTGGTCTGATTTGTAGGCTTGACTGTTGTACCATTAGATGAGTGTAGGGAGAGAGGTACAGCTGAGTTTGGACGATTTGTTAGTGAAGATTAACTTAGTCTCATTTGGGTTAAGGGCGGGTTGATGGTTGGGGAGGTAATTTTCTATGTCCTGGAAAGATTTTTGCATTTTGTGTTGAAGTTCTTGGGGGGGGCTAAGCAGATTAGGAACTGTCTGCATATTGGATGCTAGTGGCAAGTTTGGTAGCAGAATTTAAGGTATTGGCAAATATGACAGAGGGGCTAAGCATGTATCCTTGGAGTACCCCAGTGGTGACTGGCAATAGCAGGGAGAGGTTGTTCTCCCATTTTGTAGCCTGTTGTCCGACAGACAACTGTGGAACCATGATAGGGATGATGAATTGAGATAAGCAACAAGTCTGTTGAGTAGCAACTTGTGGGATACAGCGTCAAAGGCTTGACATGTCCAGGAAAATTATTAAGACTAGCTGTCCATTTCTGAGGTGACAGACAGTATCTGTAAAAGGTCATTAGAGCTATGTTTGTACTACGTTTAGGTCTGAAGCCATGCAGCCAGCGTGAAGGTTGTTCGAAGTGAGGTGATTTATGAGTGGATGGTGTATACACTTCCCTAGGATTTTTGCTATGGGAGAGAGGATGGCAATGAGTCAGTAGTTTGCAATATCTCTAAAGGGGCTGCCCTTGTGGAGGGGGTACAATGAGAAATTTTCCATAGGTTGGGCACATACTGCTCCGAGATGGAGCAATTAGTATGAATATGGGGTAGGCGTTGGATGGAGCAGCTAATTTTAGAAATTAGTTCAGTAGATGGTCGACAGCCAGACAGCAGGGTTTTAGTTTACTTAGCTTTTTTTTTATGCAAGTAGTTTTGAAAGTGTTTAAAGAAGATTGTGTTTTCAGTGGTTGAGGAGGAAACTGAGTGGTAGGGTTTGTTAACCAAGAGTGAGGTGATAGAATTGATGAAGTGAGTTAAGGAATTTGTTATTGAAGTATTGCATTGCAAGGTCCAGTTGTATGTTTAATAGAGCTCAAAATCACAATGTTGTAGTAGATTGTTACAGATGTACTTAAAAGGATGCATGTTTGGATTTGAATTCTTTTTCTGGACTAGGAATGTAGGGACATGGTAATGCGTGACTAGTAGACAGCCAGCCTGGTATCCCCAGGTTTGGCTTGGTCAATATCCAGTCAAGTAATTATTTTTTATTGGAATGTTTTGTCAGCACAGGTGGGACAGCTTGTTTGGGTGAAGTCATATATTAAAATTTGTTAAGGGAGTTGGAGGAGCAGGAGTAAGTCAAGGCTGAAGTCACCCAAGATGAGGTTTCTTAGTAGAGAAAATGACCAGGACAGGAGGGATTCTATACTAGGAAGGTTACTAGTGGGAGGTAGGCGGTAATTATATCAGCTTTGAGGATCAATATGTAGGCGTGTGAATAGAATTTCAGCAGTGGGGAATGTCAGGGGGAGTACAATTTAGTTTCTATTTCGAGAGTCTTTAAACATAACTGCCACACCCCCACCACATTTGTTTAGCCTATCTTCTCATATTGTAACCATTTGTTGTAATTTCAGAGTCCTTGATGTGGGGCTATAACCAGGTTTCAGTTATGACGGGTATGTCTGTAAGAGTAGGTGGCCAAGGTAGCATGGAATTCAGGGATTTTATTTACAAAGCTTCTGAGACTTGAAAATGGTTATTAGAAGATCAGAGTTGGTTAATAGGCAATGAGGTATATGTAGTAGTATCAATTAGGTTTTTGGTCCGATGAACAGGAGTCTTGAGGGAATCATTCATTAGGAGGGAAGTCATACTTGGGGCCTGGATTGGAATGGATATCAGACTGGAGCTTTGTGGGGGGGGGGGGGCACAGTTGAGTACGTGATCTGGGAATGTTTGGGGAAGAAGAGTTGAAATTGGACCTAAATATATCACGAGTAAACTGGTCATATACTCTGTCCCAAGTAGGTGGTATTAGTATTAGAACTGTGCAGTACTGGGCACTGTATGTATGCAAGAGAGTGTGGATAACTATGAAAAACGCACAGAACTGCCCTGGGTTATGACAAACAGCTTTAACACCAAAATAAGGCATACACAGTCAACTCCAAATAAAAAGGCTACAACAAACTCCCCAGAATTTCACTCACCTCAAATCAAAGCTCATCACCAGCTTCAATATCTGAGCCTGTATCCAGTTTAACATGTACATACTCCTACATTTCCCAGAAGTGGATAGCAATACCTCTCTTAGTAAGAGTAGCCCTTATTTGTATTCAAGGTGCACTGCCTCCAATTAGACTGTTTATAATGCCAAAATATCAGTTATTGATGCTTTTTAATGAGCCAACCAACAGTACATTACCACCAATCTTCAAAAAAGCAGAAAGCAGCAATCCTACCACTCAAGAGAACACCCAATCACTTGGGTAGGAATAGGTGGGTTCTAGGCTATTGGCCCTAGGGCCTATATAAACTTAGCCAAATTGTACCCTGGCTTTTGCCACCCAAGAAAATTATTTTCCTGTGCCCTTGTCAAGCAGACTCAGAGGTGATCCTGGGGTGAATTCCCCCATCTCCCATCCAATCAAGATTTTTCTTTGAGTGCTAATGAGGAGCTTTGTTCGATACAGATAAGTAGTTTGGTCCAGGGTATGGGAAGTCTCTGGGACAGGAATCTAGGGACCTAAACCTTGTCACCACAATAAGCAGAACATGCAGGAGGGATAGAGCGTGTAGCTTGGAGGGATTGGAATTTCTTTTAAGTGGAGTATGTCCAACAGCTCTGGGTTTGACAGCTTTGTAGGTTAGGCAGAGATCACCTCAGAGTAGGCGATATGCGACAGAGCAAAGCTGGAGTTTGAGAATCTGCGTAGGGAATCTGTTTGAGGCCAGTAACCCTCCGAGGCATTTCTGCAGCCTTTCCAGTTGTTGAGGTCTTGAGAGGTACATACCAAAAGGGGCATTGTACTCTACAATGGGTCTAATGACAGACTAGTAGAAGGGAACAATGACCTCTTTTCCTGGATGAGAAACCTTTTTAGGTGCCACGTAGGATTTCCCCGACTACTGTGATCCAAGGAGAGACTACTATCCATCTGTGTCCCAAGGTCTCTTATCACACTTTCGGTGTTAAGTAGACTACTGCCTATATGGTAGTTCATGGGTACAGTTTTTACCAAAAGGGATGACAATGCACATTTTGGCATTGAGCTTGAGGCCATGGCTTTGCCACCAGGCATCTGTCTCAAGTGAGGCCCTTTTGTAGGATGTCCAGTTAGTTTTGATTATGGCTCCTAGTTTGCAGTCCTCTGCAAACTTCGTTAGCAGAAGACCTTCTGTGTTTGGTATATACTTCTCTGAAGTACAGGCTAACAGGAGAGGACCTAGGACTGAACTCTGGTGTTACATTTGTCTGAAGTTGGACTTGGGAGTCTTACGTTCACAGTGTGGGTTCGGTCAGTGAGCAAGTTTGCAATCCATCTTGTGACACAGGGATTTATACCTAGTTTAGTGAGTATCTATAATTCCAGAGTGAGGGATAGTGTTAAAAGCCCTGGCGAGATAGGCTGTGTGAACCACTTTACCCTCATCTACAGTTTTGGTGACCGCTTCAAAGAAGTCTATCAGGTTTAAGAGACATGATCTGTCTTTTACAAACCCAAACTGGGTAGGGTCCAGAGTTTGGAGATTACCAATGTCATTGTTTATAAGTACCATAGCCTTGCAGACCAGGCTAGTCAGGCTAACGGGGCGGTAGTTCCTGGGGTCCATGGCGGCTCCCCTTTGTGAAGCAGGATAACCGTTGCTGTGCACCATTCAGTGGGCACAAATCCTGAAGTGAGGCTATGATTGAACATGGTACTTAGGTGGGGTGCCAGTTCATTCTGTAGTTAATGTAGAACTCAGCCTGGGATGTTGTCAGGTCCCATGGATGCTGTCTTGGCTTTGGAGAGTGTTTGCTACCTGTGCAGCCTTGATTACAGGAACTTTGCATTCTTCCAGTATAAAGATGGGCCCTTTAAGGGGCGAGAGAGGGGTAAAATTAGCACTGAATCTGCCAGGATGTTGGTAATATCAGTTGGTTCTGTATATTTAGTGCCATTATGCTGTAACTCAGGGCAGATCTGAGTGTTGCCATTGAGATTGACACAGCTATAGAATGTTGTGGTAGTCTTTAGAATCAGTGGTGATTTTGTTTTCGTAACTAGCTTTGGAGGATTTTATGAGGATCTCAACTTCTTACTGAGGCTGACCACGGAGTTCCTCCAATCATGGGATTTCACTCTTTTTGCAACAGTTTTTCTTCTGCTGTAGAGTTTTGTTTATGGTAGGGGACTGCCAGATTGGCTTCTTTTTTTTGGAGGATAGCATCTTGGTTCTGTTAGGGATAGCACGATCCATGCACTAGTGCTTATAAAGTGCATTTGTATAGGATTCAGTCATACCTCTATTGTCTGTCAGCAAGGATGTCATGAAATTTGCCACTTCTGTCTTAAGCATGAAGTTGGAGAAGGATCTGTAGCAAGCTACAATTTGTACTACAGTCTTGCCTAGAATTAAGTTGCACTTGGATAATCTCAGATGCACTATTCTGAGCAACTAGCCTGGAGGTGTGAATATACTTATGGACACATCTCCACCTTTAGTGTTTCGGTCCAGGTTAGGTGGCTGAAAGGTGTGGTATGAATTATAGCCTGGTAATGCAGGGGTGCTCTGGAACCTTGAACCAGGTCTGTCACTGCACAGATGTCGATGTTCTCCAGTGAACACATTTTGAGGTTTAGACTTCTAGCATGGAGTAGTATTACCCTCATTTTGCTTGCTTGTACCGGTTACGGTGGTGAATTTGTCATTTGAACCTTGCCTAAAAAAAGGCACTATAGGGGTGGCAAGACTTTTAGCCAGTATCTGGAATCCCAAGGGTGACTGGTGCAGGCCATCTCTGGCAAAGCATTGTGAGATGTTGATCACATCATCCCAGGCAGAGAATGAAACCAGAAGCTTAGCCAATTGAAGTCCATCATTTTGACCTTGTACTATGGCATAATTCTAGGTGATGGCAGGATACTACTCAGGGCTAGGGTCATACCTGCCTGGGCTACAAGATTGGACAGCTTTCTTCATGTCTCATGTAGTCCAGGGAGGTATTGCTCAGGTCATTCACACCAACATGGACAATGACAGGTCATATTTGTACTTGTTGTGGAGTGAATTGAGTGCATTGTGGCAGATCCTGGCACCAGACAGGCAGCTGACTAACTTTCTCCTCATTTAGCCTGGTGAGTGGATCATTAGTGTGCCTGACTATAGAGTCACCTATGACTAGAGTGTTTGTTATGTTATGCCTTATGGGCTGTGGTTGAGTGGCACACTGAGTTTGTGGACTGTCATTTGGGTTGTACTGGGGGGTGGAGGTTGCTTGCGTTTCTGCTTTGGAGTTCCCTGTTGCATAGGTAGATTTTTGAGAGCCTCCATGAGTGTGCGCGCGCGTTTGGGTAGGTTTTGAGGGACTGTGACTAGTGTGGTGCAAGTGTTTACCTTCTCCTCGACTGTCTAGTCCAGTCTTGGGTGAAGAGCTTTGCTTCCAGTTTGGCTATACAAGTGCATCTCACAGGTTGTAGTGTTAGGTGATGGGAGAGGGTTGTCTGTGTACACGAGGCAATTGCTGCATTGCCCCAAGATGCCCAGATTCATCAGGTAGACAGGAGAAACACCAGGAGCTGACCCTTCGACATGCCTGGATAGGTGCTTTAAGTACTAAAAATGTTTTTCCTCTAGACAAGTGAGGAAAATTTCAGTGCTGTAGTAATTTGTAGCTTATCTAGTGCCTACAATGAGTTCTGAACAAGTGCGGAGCTCAAAGAAACCAGAAAAATGGCTAGTTCTAAAACTAAAATTAAGCTAGGCGGCTTCCCTCCAACACAGAAAGGCTCGAGGGCTCAGAAGTTTAAACACAGTCCTGGATACAGCAAATCTGTATCTGGACTAGACTTACAGGAAAGGCAGGAAACAAGCTTAGAAATTTTTTTTTTTTTTTTTGTAAAGTGGAAAGGGGAAAGGAGGAGCAGAAACTAACTGGGTTGACCTTCTCAAATATTCTCCCTGGATTAGGTAAAAGGAGGTAATGAATAGACTGGGAAGTGTCCCAGATCAAATTTACAGTAGGGGCGGGCAACTGCAAAGCCACAAAGTACAAAAATCAGAACAAAATCCAACCAGATGCTTAATTGTAGAACATTTCTAGTCAATACCTCACACACAGTGAAACTAGCTAGAAAAGTATATGCAGACAAAAAGTGCTATAAATAAAACACAAAAACAGAACATACATCACATATTGTCTCAAAGCCCTTCCTCTGATTAGCTCCGTGCGAAATGGCAGAAACACTCAAGTTAACTTAAAGTTGAAACCTGAAACAACTTTAAAAAAAAAAAGTTTGAACCATTGAGGTGCTTACTCCAAGCGTAGTCCAGGCAACCCCAGCCAGCCAATGACCATAAACAATTCACTCAGAAATGTTATACTACGATGGCCTGGAATATGTCCTCAGACACAGCCTCCATTAACCAACTAGGCCCAAAACACAAGCCTGAATATGGACAATGCTACACTACCCACACTACTTTGGTAGAAAAAAAAAAGCTACAGAAATGTTTAAACAGATAAAGGATCAAGGAGACTCGAGAGAATGCTTTTAATTGCAAACAAGTTATAGGATACAAATAAACAGCCTCTACAAGGCTCGAACCCCAGGACCCTGCACACCATAGCCAAAGTTATCAGCCACAATATTTAAAAGTATCCAACTGCATACACAGAACACTTCAGTTGTACAGAGAAAATAGTCTCATGACAAACTGCACCTGTAGGTATTTCAAAGTAGTTATGGCAGATTAAAAATGAAGTCCAACAATTACTGTATCACTACAAACCTCTGCTAGTAAGCAGCTCTAATGCAGTACACATTTGCATGGAGACACACAAGACAATACTTGATTTCAAAAGCAGAGGCAATTTCTTTATGCAACACATTTAAGACAGTACTTTTCTGTGATGGTATAACTTACGCTGTAGAAGAAAAAAACAGTAAGCATGGCAAACAATTCCACATTAACAGCTCTATATACAACCAACACACCAATCCATCATTGAAAAACTCACTGCTGTCCAAAAAGTACAATCTTGTACCCTACGGAATTTGATCATTTACCCCTTAAAGTTATCAAACTTTTTTTCAGACAATCTTATACCCTTTCAAATCGGACAATTTGACTTCCATCCAGCAACTCTGAAAAGGTTTGTAGGTTGCTACACAACTCAAAAATGAATACTAGGAAAAAAAAGTCTTGTTAGACCACCTAAACTTTGTAATTTGCATGTTCTAATATCACTTACAAGACTTATGAAATTCATGTTCTCTTAATGCATCTCAATCTCAATGTCAAATACCTCATTTAACTTGTCAAACCAGTCAACATAAAAGCTAAAATAAAAATTCTGGCAGGCTGCCATAACATCTACCTCATAGCTGGCTACTCGACAGATTAGTTCATGGCTACAATTTAACTCTCAGAAGTGTAGAAACTTAATCTTGAAGATTTAAAACTGTACATTTCAATGAGGAACTGAAACCACGACTGCAAGTGGTCAAAACTTTCAGATAAGAATGTCATTTGGTCTTCATTACAACCTTTAAAAGCAGGAAAGCTGCAATACCAAATTCAGATAAAACTTAAGAAATATTTTAGAAAACTAAAATACAGAAAACAGCGTTGACATCTAGGGTAAAGTCCAAGCTATAAATCAATTTGCTCTTCCTGGCCTTAGTTTTGGACAGACTGGCCCCAAAATGAGCTGGATCAGGTGGACAGGAAAAGAATGCTTTATGCTCAAATTATTTAAAAAAAAAAAGTGTATACCCTAGATATTCCCTGTTCTGAAGGCGGTATGGGCCTCCTCAAAATGGATTACATGTATAGGTCTGCAATCATGTGACTACATACATATCTGCTGACCTAACAAAACCCAAATGTGGTGAAAGTTTTAAAACATGAGAATAAGTCTATGGCAACTTGGTGTCAAGTGGGAATGGACATCAAACCAGAGATGGATAAAAATCAGGTGGCAACTGAATGTACCAAAAAAACAAGGTGATGGGTATAAAGAAAACAAGGTAAAGGATCATATGAGAAAGCAAGAAATGTGGAAAATGCATATACAGATGCAAATTTAGAAAAATTTATAAAAACCTCATGTTAAGGATCAAACACAGGAATGGTTAAGGAGAGGTGAATTTAAACCAAAAGATCAAACACAGGAATGGTTAAGGAGAGGTGAATTTAAACCAAAAGATGAAAGGGTAATACTGGCAGGCCAAGACAGTGGAGGATGTACACATTGTTTTACTAAGTCCACTGAATATGGGGGAGAAAGACAAATGTAGGTTTAACAGAATTGAAAACAGTGGCATCTCTCATCGCTGGTTGCAATATAAATTGCAGAAGTGTACACTTAAAGGCATAATAATGGTGGCAAGATTGCTGCATTGGGGATTGTGCAAACATAATACTGAAGTAACTTAAAAACATTGGAAACATGAGCCACAAAGCATTACAGAAAAATTTACATCACACAGGATCACCCTTTACCAACAGCTCAAAATACAGATGCGATAAACACCAGATATACATTAGTCCATGAAAAAAGACAAGTAGCACTGATCACTGAAATTAAGACACTGTAGTCACTGGGTGTAGCATGGACAGAGACAAAAAGTCAGTCATAAAATACCAGGATTTACAGGCAGAAACAAGGGCAATGTGGAAGGATACTCCGTTCCAATAGTAGTAGCAGCAGCAATGGGGTCTTACAAAAAAGACTTCACAATCCTACTTTGATACATTACTGATACATCCAACTTCATATGAATTGCAGTTGTCAATGGTTGGCACATTGCTAGTGCTGTGAAGAGTAACGAAAGATTGAAACGATACTAAATTTTATGAACCTTAAATCATACTTTAATTAGGAATGAGGTCCATTCCAGTCATGGTATTAGAAACCCAAGACTTAGGCAAATTAAAAAAACAGCAATCCCATTTAGAATACTGACCTCTCTTTTCTTCAAAGGAAAAGCTGCCAGTCTTGCAAATAAAACTGCTACTTCATCCCCCACTTCAAACACTGAATACCACTGTCAAAGTGCGCAAACTGCCTACCACTTCAAGAAATATTTATGCCAAAAGCATACATAATGCTATGGTTCCACATACTGCAAAACAAACGTTTACTAAATTCCTTAAAACTGCACACCTACTGTAACATAGCAACCCTTGATAGGTATAAAACCACAAGGCTTCCTGGTCAAATATTTGGGCACAAAAGTATGGGATGCACTTCCCAACATGAAAGCAGTCATTTAAACATTTCAGGAAAAAAACATTACTTACAAGGGCAGACCATTATGTTACAACACATTCTTTAAACAGTAGTAGAGAGATTCACAGTAGGTTTCCTGCAACATTCTTGACAAATACATACAGTAAACAAATGGAAAACACCCTTGTTTATTTTATATTAAGACCTATTTAAAAGAAACTAGTCTTGAGCATGTTATTTGGATGAAACTCGACTCTAACAAACTTTGCCACTGCTGTCTGAAACAGCATGCTTATGCTTTTAAAGTCAGCCCAGCTTGAATACCTTTTTACTCTACTATATACACCATTTACTACTTAATTTTCATTCAGGTTATGAATCCAGGGCTACAGCTACAATGAGACCACAACAAACATCCACTACCCCAGTTAAAACATGCTTACACAATTTTACTTTGCCACTTTTGCCCAGTTTGTGGATGAATAGATAATTTCACCAGACCCACTAGTTGGTTAAATCTAAACAAACTACAGGAACATTGTGGCCTTGTAACCTTGAAGTCATTGATAAAGGAAAAAAATCTTAATACGGCTAAATGTGTAACAAAGGAGCAGACAGTGTCAAATATATATGCAGTACTGCTTAGATGGGGCCCCACTACTGAGCAAAGTCCAAGGGACCACCACTCTACATGGATAAGGACAGGAGCGCAATTTAGCAGCTCAAAGTCAAAGGGCAATTCAAAATTATATACAGGAAAGAAATGGGTATATAAATCATATATACAATCTCTAAAAGATTTGTACAAGCCACAAAATCTAAATTGCTGCCAGAATGTATAGGTCAAAGCTCCAACTCTCTAATGCATACTTCTGGGAAATGGCTTACTTAGAATTGAGTGGAACAGGGTAACCAGATACAGTCAGGAAACATACTGGAATAATCAGAATGGGGACGAAAAATTGCACTTATGATCTTCTAGATATCAATATCTCTCTCATGACCACACTATCTGGATAAGAGTACCTGGTAGATACAGAAGTAAAACTATCCAAACAGAAGTGTTTACCAATGAAAATGCCTAGATAGTCAAGAATGAAACTGCCTGTGGTCACTCAATTTCCTAAACATAGTCAATGCCATAATGTGCTCCCTTTAAGTAGCAGATCTGCAACATCCCCATTCTTATACTATTTATATGTTCAAGGAGTTTTCTGCTCCTAGGTTTTCCCCTTCTTGCCTTCTACCCTCCATAATGCAGGGTAGCAACCTGAATGTGCCATAGTTTACTCACTGCTCATCTTTCAGTCCTTGCAATGACATGCACCATGTCTGAAGCCAAACTGCATGCTTGAGGAATCAAGTAAGCAGGCTACATTTCAACCCATCACTGCCCTACAACCATTAATGCCATACACAAGAAGCCACTGTGCTGCTTTACTCAAACATTGTTCACACAAAATGACTGAATAAGGGTAGTATGGTAGTGCAGCAATTCAGTTACTGCTTCAACTACTTGGATTACCAGTTAGATCCAAAGCTGGAGCACCTTCTGTATTGGCATGCATGTTTTGCCTGTATAGTTTTTGCTGAGGTTCATTTCCTCTTCCCTTCCAAAACACACGCTTTCAGATAGCTAGGTACAATTACAGCGTAATTTCTCCATGTAGAATTTAAGAGTACGTATGCCTTGCACCATCCACAATTTCCTGCCCTACATCCAATGCATGTAGGGAAATTTAGTAGCTGCTAAACCCTGGATAATAACTATAAAGAATGGATAGCCAAGACTCCACCTCTAGAAACAGTTTTATTCAGGATCAAAGAATGGCTGCACACTGAAGATTTACTTCATGTAATCAGGAGCACAAGAACTTCATTCCTACTTTCATTATTCTTGCATCTTAACCCAGGGTATTAGCTTGCCTGCAAATTCATAGATGGAGTGGGCTCTGACACGTATACCACCCCACACTAGACCACAACTATAATCAGTCTTCTAGAACTCAAAAATATGGGCCCTCTATCCTCCAATATAAAACTGACCTTAGTGCAAAGTCTGCTTAGAGAGGGATTTTAGAAATCTTTTTAGAACAAAGACTTTCCAGCAAGTAGCCCAAGAACAGGAGTTTCTCCAACATTAACAGTTGATCATCCAGAGCAAGATGGAAAACCACCGATGAAGGTTTCAAAGTTAAATTAATGGCTGCAACAGTCAAAAGTGATGGATAATGTACCACAAAAATATACATCTATATTACATCAAAGCTTGAGCTTGTAACAGACACCTAAAAATGTCAAACAGCCGATTCAACCAAGGAAAACGCTTCCCTTGGCCAAATCAATAAAAAACTTTATATCTGAAATAGTGGGGGGGGGGGCTTCAACCCCCTAACCTTCCCTACCTAAATATACCAACTCTGAGATCGCTCCAAATAGAAAAACGGGCATCCTCCACATAACTGCCAAGGGAAGAGTTTCCCCTGGCTTAAAAAAAAAAAAAAAAAAGCAGTTGGACATTTTATGGTTTGCATATTACAAGATAGAGCTTTACTTATTTGATTAAGTAAAGCTTCGATCTTTTAATATAGACCCGAAAAAATTACAGCAGCACAGATAAAATGGATCTAGGATACAGAGCTTTTGTCCCTCCAAAATTTTTGATAAAGTCCATTTTAGCATAAATACTTTATACTAGACCAGTGTATAATTTTATACTAGACCAGTGTATAATTTAGTTTTTAGAGTCGAACTTTTTCTTAAGACTAACGATAGTTTTCAAAAACACAAGCCATTTTTCATATCTGGGAGAGGAAGAAATGAGGAGAGAACAAGCAGCATTCCTTCCAAGTGGAAGAACAGGTTGTAACATTAGCTTTACCAAACTTAAAATTCAGGTTGTCCATGGTAATGTCAGAGTACAGCGGTCAATTTCAGACTTGTGTTCCAATCAGGAGGAACAAACTATCTGAATCTGTACTTGACTGTGTGCTTATTTTAAGTTAATAGGTTCTGGGGTGTGCTTGTGTTTTGGTTTGAGGATTTTCATTAAAACAAGTCAAACTGCGACAGAGGTTCAAAATGGAGATTACAAACTGTACATATCAACCTCCCAGTGTGCGCAAGTTCCACAACATTAAATTTGAACATTATGTCTACATATGAGGGGGGTTATTTTAAATGGGTTTTAACTTGTACCTTTTAGAACACTGGAACTTGCTGATATTACTCAAGTTGAACATAAAATTTAAAATTGTTCTCATTAAAAACATTTCAATGAGGAACAGTTCTTCCATTAGCCCCTTTTGTTGCTTTGTATGAAATGTGAGAGCATTTGGGAGTGATTCCACAAAAACTTCCATGACTTTAAAGGACACTTAATTGAGTAACCAAACAACCATCAGGATCACGAAACCCAACAAAGGGGGTAGAGCAGTAGATATGAACATTTATATATTCCCAAAAGATAAACATTTAAAACAATGGGGAGAATTTTACCAGTGTGTCCAAGAATGAGGCCCATATAGCTTATATGGAGTTATATTTATGATTAGATGAAGTAGAACTGAGCTATTTGCCTGGTCGACTTATGAATTTAAGTGTTAACAGAAAATATTTTTATGAACCTTTTGAATGCCAAATAGAGGTCATGTCCCCCTTGATACCTATATCAGCGGGCTGGGGGGGGGGGGTTCCCCAAGAGTGAAACTTTAGCCAAGTTTAATATCAAATTAAAGGGATTTTTGAATGACCAGAAGCACATTTTGGTGGATATGTTTACCACTATTTGTAGAAATAGACTTGAAAGATTCTTAGTGATCCCACACAGAGCCCTTAACTGGCTCAATGAGGCCACACAGAGCCCTTAACTGGCTCAATGAGGCACTTACAAATAGGGGCCTTACACGACATCAATAAGTACTTCTACAAAAACAGACTTGCGTAATAATTTTGATTACGAGGGAGAATATTACAAGATTAAAGTCATTGCCAGCTGTGCAGTGGTGGCCCTATTTTACCACTAAGTGGGAGTGTAACTATGGCTTCACGTCAAATTTTTACAGGTCTGCAATTGAAACTGATCAATACTTGTATGACATCTTTGTCTGGAAGGCAGACCATGAGGAGTTAAATGAATTTATGGACTTAGATGAACCACTTTCCTGCAGTTAACTTATGAAGGGCAGATTTCATAATGTCTGGATATTACCATCATGAAGAATAAAGTGGAGGAATGATACAAATCCAACATTTAGAAAATCTACTTATTCCAGCAGCTTTTTACATTTTTATAGTAAATCATCCTAATTGACAAAAAAGGAATTTAAAGTTCTGATGGTCAAACAATGAAGTTTTCAAAACTTAATGAAAAAAATTGTACCCTAAAATATTAGATGAATTTGAAAATCCTTTGCACTTCTCGTATCTATCAATAAGGTTCCCAAAATGCACTTAGTTTCCAATAGGAATAAAAGGGGATTACATAGGTGGGATGGTACCAACTTTCAGTTCTGTTTCAAGAGGCATTAAGAGCAATTTGGACAGGAATGGTAAAGTTTTGGTAACTTTAGATAAATCCAAAATACTGCTACATGTCTGGAAAGCAAGGACATTCAGCAAAAAAGCTAGCTAGTCCTTTAACTATTTCAATAAAAATAAGCACTTTCGTTCACTACTACATGTGAACTTCAGACTTCACCCACTCTGCATCATTGTACTCTAACAATCATGACATCATTAAGTGTCTTAAAGGTCCAGCCACCTTTCTTTAAAACACTAAAAACAAACAAGTACAAGACCAAACTACCTTATTTAAATAACTACCTTTGGGGTTAAAACAAGTTAACACTTATCTAGTCAAAATTTTTAATGCTAAAATAGGTTTCATACAGCAGCAGTCCTACAACCCTGGATAAAAATAGGCATTAAAAATGAGTCAACGCCTTTGCAAAGTTCCATGGCCAACCCCTCAGCTTTACTGGGACATGATCAATGACCATTTAAAAAATATTCATATTCACGTTTAGCAAAGGTGTTGGATATATTCAAGTTCATAGATACAGTTTAAGTTTGCATAAAAAAACACTTCTGACACTGTGCTAAATAGACAACTTGTTTAGATTCAGTTAAATATTCTCAAGGTATGTAGCATCCCCTACCTGAAATGTGGACACCTCAAAATGAGCTTACAACATGAGCAGGCGCCACATTTTATGCCAGATCTTCCTCTTGGTGAACCAGTTTCTTTTCCTGAAAAGCTTTCAGGTTCTGGTCCCTCTGATATACTAATGGAGGAATCTCCTGAATTTTGTCAGGAATTTCCTCAGCGTCCTATAACAATGTCCAATTCTTATTAAAAAACAGACCTCAGGAACCGGCTATTGGTGTTAAAGGTTGTCACAAAACTTGTGCCAAACTTCACTTATTCTCCTCAGAGGGTTCAAAATTGGGAGTCGCTACAGCAGCTTCCCTCACCTTGATGTTTACTTTCTTCCTTGGAGGATTGGCTTGAAATGGCCAATTGATATTTGACATCACCTCCTCCAGCAAATCCTGAACCAACGATTGTGGATAGCCTCTCGAGAATCATACGAAGGTTAGCACATTCTTGATGAAATTCAGAATCCAAGACTGCTCTGACTAGTTGCAGTTTCACTACAGATGTATTCTGGTGAAAAGGGTGGGTAGGAGCTTGATAAGTGTAGCGGGAAAAAAAGAAAGCATTGGAATACTTGCTTTTTCTACAAATTTTAAAAGTATTTCTGCCCTTCATTGTCCTTTTCTAATAAAAAAAAGGAAATAGGAAAGTCTTTCAAGAGGATATTCAGATGGGAATTTCAAGAAGGGGGGGTAGCGTTATTAATGTATTGGACAAACTTATGGATACCTCCCTCGTCTCCTTTCCATATAAATGGAACATCCAAAAAGCAGATGCAAGCTCTAATATTAGTCCTAATTGAGGGAATGTCCAGCACAAATATGCTCCCACACATCCATGACAATGATTGCAAAGATACCCCCACAAGGGGAACCCATCGCCACCCCTGACTTCTGTAGGAAGTATTTCCCATCGAAATAAATGTAGCTGTTATGTAAAACCAACTCTAACAGTTCCTTGCAAAGATGAAACTGTTCTTGTGGGAGATCCTC
This sequence comes from Protopterus annectens, assembly GCF_019279795.1. NCBI lineage: Eukaryota > Metazoa > Chordata > Ceratodontiformes > Protopteridae > Protopterus > Protopterus annectens. The sequence goes on from NC_056737.1 coordinate 598,885,683, forward strand.
ATCTAGGAGGAAGTCAACCACACATGCTATTCCTGTGCCTTGATAATGTGCTTATATATCTTCACATTTTTTTTGTCTTTTAAAACACATTTCAGAGCAATATCCCACATTCCTACTGTGGCAGTAGTATGTGCCAATTAGTATTCAAATGTTGTGCTAATAAGAGTTCTACATTTTTCATACCCCTGAACTGTTAGACTTTCAAAGGTGGTCCAGATTGTCTTCACATTTCTCATCTGTTACTCAAAATAAGTGGCCTTCTGGCAAATCATTAAGGATTGAAGTCAATAAAACATTTAACTTTCAGATATATCCTTCAGAGAAAACGCACAAAGCCATTTGCTTTCCTTCGCACTTCCTTACAGAAATTTCACTTCTGCCACACATGGCAACCACGCACATTTTTCTTCTGTTTTTATTTTACCCATTTAGTGATTTTGTTGGTGTACATGTTGGAAAGACATTTTAAAAAGCTGTCATACAATAGGTGGGAATAACTTCATAATGTCTTCGCTATCCATATTATTTTGGAACATGGATGGCCTCAAAACGTACAGATAAAGATAAGAGTACGGAGTTATATTAAACGGCATGCCAATAGCAATGCTGCAGAAGACAGACTTGGAAAGAAATAAGCATATGAATTTGATAAAGGATTTCAGGATGGATATTTAGCAGAATATAAGGGACCAAGAAAAAGGGGAGCATTTATACCAATTGTAATAGTGAGAGAACAAAAAGAGAACTGCAGATATGTGGTAGTAAGGGCCTTCTGCGAATGAAGAGGCTTTTGCTGGCATGTATTTTCTATTACTCCTAAAACTCTTATTAGGGAGCTTAAGAAAATTTTGGGGGAAATCTTTCAGCAAGGAATATTACATATAGGTGGGGAAGGGAACTCAATTTGCATCAGTTTAGAGGTATCTGGGGGACCTAAAAGAAAATATAGCAGAGAACAGATTTCTGAAAACATTTATGAAAATAAGTATCCCTGTGAATTAAAGCTTCAATACACATCCTTTAGAATCCTGCACCAATAAAACCAAAGATAAAACTGCAGGGTAATAAGATTACTGGTTGCTTTCCCACCTGTTAAAGGCAGGAATATAAAGAATGGGTAGTGGAAATTATTCGAGAGTTCCGAGGGAAAACAGAAATGTATTCATAAGTTATAGCAAGTGAGTGACAAAATGAAAATTGAGTTCAAAAGTAAGGTTAAAAAAATATGGTTTATAGTAACAGGAATTTAGAAGGGCTGACAAAGGTTAAAGTATTGCAGAATAAGGTGTGTGGGGGGGGGGGGTCTCCCAGAACAAGAGGTGCAACTGCAGAGTGCTAAACAGAACAGAGTACCTGGAAAATGTAGAAAGTCTGCTGTTAAACAAATATTTTTGATAACTAGAGAGCACAAAAAACTTTTAGCGCAATAACTTGGGTAACAGTAGAAATTGTTGTTGCCAAATTAGAGAGTCTACAAGAAAAATGAGATCCTGTAAAAGTACTGGATATTTTGGAAATTGTGACAATTTGTATAAAGTAGAGAAATGTGAAAGATGAATAGCACAAATGGAAATATTTATGGAAAACTAAAGTATGCCTAGGTTAGAGGTATAGGAGGCTCAATAATTAAGTGGAGACTGGAGGAGATTAAATAAAAATTGTGAAGTATAAAAATCTACCGGAAAGTCTAAACAGATCACTTTCATTCTTCCATCTTAGTATTCCTGTGGAGGTTTGGGAGAGATCTGGAAGGTTTTAACAGTATTTAAAAGATGAGGCACCAATATCTTGGAAGAAATACTGAAAGGTAAATCCATTAGAGACTGCTAAATAGACTCATTTCAATTTTAAACCATGATTATAATGCACTGGTGTTGCCAAACATGACATGTGAAGGGGAAGCAAACATCCAACAACAAGGGTGATCCACTGGGAAGCAGAATAAGAAAATACCACTGTTTTCAGAGAAAGCATTCAGAGTAAGCTGGGATTTTATGAGAAGGGCAATGAAAGCATCTGCATTCTTTGATAAAGCAATAAGGTTAATTAGAAAGATATAAAAGGGATCGGAGGCAAGAATTACAGATGGTTTGTCTGATAAAGTGTGAACAGAGGAACTACATAGGGGTGTCCTCCTTCCCCTTTGTTACTTTATTTACAACCACTGGCAAAGAAAAATAAGGGACTCAAATTAAAGGATATAATTGGCATGGTAAAAAGATTAAGCTTTATTTGAAGACAATATTTTGTATTAGATAAAACCAGGAAAGGATCAGTGTTGAACAGACAGTTTAATTCTTTAAGCTATGAAATCATTGGAGAAAAAGGCTATAGCTGTAAATAATGTACCCATACTTATGGGAATATGAATCAAGGAGCTTCTGTAATGGCAGCAAATGATATGAGAGAACACAGACTCAGAGGAGTGGTTTAAGGCAGTAACTTGTAGTTTATTGGCCATTTTGGGTCATTTCCTGTCTTTTCCAGCCCCTGCTATGAGAACTCAGCACAGCTCCTCGTGGTGGCCAGCAGTGTTCCTCTAGCAGCAGAGACCAGAAAAGACTACCTTTCCAGATTTTAAGTATTTTTCTTGGCTTTTTTCGACTTTTTGTGCCTTTCGACTACTGTTTCTGCTTATTTTATCAAAGTTTGCACTGTTTTTTCTGTGTTTATAAGCTAAAACTGTTTACTGCACTTGCTAGTTTAAGTTTTGCCTAAAAGTTAAACTACAGGCTAATACACTCAAGTGTACTAGCTTTTGATAGCATTTAATCGAAAATCATAGCATTTATTGTGTTTTCTGCTTTTCTGTAAAACAACTTGAAAAAAACAAAAAAAAATATCCTTGCTTTCCATACTTTAACTAGTGTTCCAGAGACCAGATTTTGCTGATCCCTGGGCTTTGTCTTGGTTCCTGTTTTCTCCATTTTCCTTGTTTGGTCAAGGGGTAGTTTCTTTACTCACTAGTGGGAGTAGGGAGTACTGAGCTGCCTGTTTGTCCTCAGAGGAGTGGTTTAAGGCAGTAACTTGTAGTTTATTGGCCATTTTGGGTCATTTCCTGTCTTTTCCAGCCCCCTGCTATAAAGCATGAGTTGCCACTGTTGCACACTAGGGCACAGGTTTAAACTATTCGGCTACCTAAAGTCCACTCTTCAAATTTTCCCTTGAAACTACCTTCCTCGACCTATACTACTGATCTAATCAGCGTATCATTTAACTAAAAAGATCATCTCTACTTGACTCTAAGTAGACTATTCTCTATCTGTTAAACCTAGCACTTGCTCCTACAGTACTTATTACCTTGATACGGCACTCTTATAGATAGCACCCCAAAAAGGCAACACCCCATTTCTCAGTCACCCACATCCCCCGGTATCTTTTTTAAAGTTTTTTGTCTATCCTTCTAGCATGTCGAGGGATCAGTTGCTAGTGTCCTCTCCTGCTCAGCTGGTGAACCTGGGAATATTGAGGCAATGTTACAATTGCCTCATGTAACAACCCTCTCCTCCTTCCACAAAACACAAATACATGCGAGAGATGCAACTATACGGCCAAACTGGAGGCTGAGCTCTCTCAGCATAGGACTGGCAAGACCAGTCAGGAGGAGAAGGTTACCACACACACTATAGACCCAGTCTCATAGTACCATTACAACCTCAAATCATACACATAAACACACAAAGACATACTCGGAGGCTCTGATCAAAAATCTACCAAAACAGCAGAGGCCACCAAAGCAGACACCCAATCAACCACCACCTCAGAACACAACACCTGCAACACATAGACCTCACAGTCAGAGTGTCAAACAGTCACAGCCCTTAAGGCCAAACACAATGCCAGACACACTAGTCATTGGTGACTCCATAGTCAGACACACTAACGTCCGCTCACCAGACTGAGTAAGGAGAAGGTCACAGTAAGCTGTCTGTGCTAAAATCCACTCAGGTCTCTCAACAGCAGGTACAACTCAGTCATTGTCACGCTGGTGTAAGCGACCTGGACTACATGAAAAGAGACATTGAGGAGCTCTCTGATTATGTAGCCCAGGCAGGTATGACCCTGACCTTGAGCAGTATCCTACCTTCACCAAGAATGATGCCACAATACAGAGATAAGATGATCAGCTTTAACAATTGGCTTAAACACTGGTGTCATTCAAAGGGGATCCAGTATCTGTCTGCCTGGGATGACATGCTGGACAAGCCACCTGTCACCCTGGGATTCGGATATTGGCAAAGGCTCTTGCCACCCCATAGTGCCTTTTTAGGCAAGGCTCAAATTCTAAACCTACCACCCTAGAACACAAAAAGGAAAAAACTAAGGGTAATGCTGCTCAATGCCAGAAGTCTAAATCTCAAAATGCGGCCCTTCTCAGTATGGAGAACATCGATGTCTGTGCTGTGACAGAAACCTGGTTCAAGGCTCCTGAGAGCACCCCAGCGCTATCAGGTTTTACCTCATATCATGCGTTCGGCCCCAAAATCAGGAAAATACCAAGAAAGGAGGGTATCCATATTCATCAAGGACACCCACACCTCAAGACTGGTGGCAATGCATGATGCATCGGAGACCATCCAGGTGCAATTAACCGTGGCAAGACTGCTCTGCAAATTGTAGCATGTTACAGGCCACCCTCACAAACTCGGAACCTCACATGGCCTTCCTGAAAACACTAGAGGATAAATGTATCACCAAACACCATCATACTAGGTGACTTCAATTACCCAAATATAGACTGGGAACACTACTCAAGCCCAAACACCCTAGCCCAAAAGTTCCTGGAATTCATAAACTCAAATGCCATGGAACAACTAGTCACCATCCCACAAGAGGAGATAACATACTTGATCTCATCATCACGAACATGGGAGCACAATGTTCAACACCACTGGTGAGATCAGATCACAAACTAATCTCGCTGGAGGTCCTCATCCAAAAAGACCACAGTAAAGAACTTCTCAAAAGCCGACTTCACACTTCTAAAGACTAGTGTGGTCTCCAGTACTCAAGCCGCTGAATCACTTACAAATGCCTTCTACCAGCACCTGCAGGACTGCATGGATAAGGCAATCCCAAGCAAAACAAAGACTCTTTGTACCAAAGGCAAGCGTCCAGTCTGGTGGACCCCAGCCATAAACAAACTCTACAACAAAAGGAGGAAGCTACTACAAGATATAGCAAAATCCTTAAAAGGTAAGACACCCTTGATCACTATAAGTAAAAAACTAAGAGCTCTCAAAATCATCCAAAGCAAATTGAGAGAAAAATAGCTAAAGACTCAAAAGACAATCATAAGGCCTTCTTTAGCTATGTTAGAAACCTATGATATGCTCAGAACTAGTTCAAAATGATGTGAAGATTACTGATCCTACAGACATTGCCAACATACTGGCTGACAGGTTCAGTGCAAACCCCCAAACATCTCCAGCGCCCAAGTGAGAACTGCTCTCTCCAAAGCAAAAAACACAGCATCCATGGGACCTGGTGTCCCCGGCTGTGTCCTCCACGAACTCAATGAGGAATTAAACCCACAGCTAGGACAGCTGTTTAATCAAAGTCTTACCTCTGGATGTGGCGCACTGCAACTGTGGTCCCACTTCCCATTAGCTTGACAAGCCTTATCTGCAAAGCCATGGAGAGGATCATAATGGACCTCATAAATAAAGACATAGAATTTGCAGACTTTGGATCCAACCCAGTTTGGCTTTGTCAAAGGCAGATCATGCCTTTTAAACTTGGTTGACTTTTAAACAGTCACCAAAGCCATTGATGAGGAAAGGCAGTCCATACAGCCTACCTCGATCTGGCTAAGGCCTTGATACAATAGTATCATTGAAAAACTCATCAGCTTAAATGTTAACCCATACATCACAAGATGGGTTGCAAACTGGCTGAGTGACAGAACCCACAGGGTCAGAGTTGCTGGCGCCATGTCAGACTCAAAGCCTGTCACAAGTGGTGTCCCTCAGTCCTGGGCCCACTCTTGTTTGGCATCTACTTTTCAGTACAAGCAAACACAGGAGGGTTATGGCTGACAAAGTTTGCAGATGACTGCAAACTACATCTGACACAGATATCCTTCAGAAGGGTCTCACAGAAGCGGATAACTGGTGCAGTTAAATGCCAAAAATGCATAGTCATACCCTTGGGAAAAACAAGGTTACCTAGCTACCAAATAGGTGGCAATCCACTGAGCACAGAAGTTATCAGGGACCTGGGGACCCAGGTTGATAGTAGTCTGTCATTACCCATGTAGCTAAAGTAGTTAGGAAGACCTTCTACATTGCCCACCTCATCATGAAGGGATTCACATCTAGATCAAGGGAGGTTAGTCTCCTTTACTCATCACTCATCAGACCAATGATTGAGTACAATGCCCCATTATCTGACCTGACACTTGCAGCAGCTGGAGAGGCCACAAAGTTCCTCACCAAAAGGATAAAGGGTCTCAAAATCTATTCAGAGATGACCTTTGCCTAACATACAAGGCCATGTCAAACCCAGATTCGATGAATATGCTTCACCTCAAGAGATCTAGATCCATCAGAGCGCTGGAGGGATAGATTCATCAAGACTCCTATGCTGTGGAACAAAATCCCGGTACATGTGAGGCCTGGCCTTGTTCAAGAGAAATCTTGACCAATGGATGGGAGATGCAAAATAATGGGTATAGTTTGTAAATGCCCTCGGGCAGATAGCCTAGTATGAACCTATGAACCTATGAATACAAAAAAACGAAACTGGAAGCAGTTGCTTATGGATATAGATAGCAAGATACAAGCACTGAAAATGTTTAGTCCCTTTAGTTTGTACAGGTCAGGCATATTTTTTTTAATTATCCACAACTTCAGGATGAGGAGTGGGAGGTGGAAGAAGACAAGGGTCAAATGGGATAAGTTGATCCTTCCAAGAGAACAAGGTGGTTTAAGATTCCCTTTTATGAAGGGATATTTAGAACTACACAAAGGCTCATACATAATACAGGCAGATTCAAAGTGGAAAGGGGTGATTCAAATAAGAAGGGAGCAAGATTATAGATGCAGATCCTATTAAGAGCCATACAGGACATTAGAACACTTTATGAATACAAGAACCAAGCAAACACGAGAATGGAGAAAGGAGATTTTGCAGACAGATTACTGCAATTAGAGATGCAGAGAACAGATAAGAGTGGGGCTGGAATTTACTGCTGAAGACTAGCAAAGGAACCATGGTACTGGGAGTAAGAGGCCAAGACATCTGCAAGCTAGAAACAGCCTTCCCCATCAGGAATTAATATTAAAAAGTGACCACGTAGCCCAAAACTCACAACAAACTTTTACTGCCAAAGTTAAGTTATGTACTCACCATAACATTCCATGTACGTAGCCCATCTCGAACATTATTAAGTGTGGATTCAGAGCCGATCCTCTGCTCAGACTCGGCCGCTTAGAAAACCTGAAAACTTGGCTTGTGGCTAATAGATATCCCATGGTGCATGCACACATTCTCCAGATCTTGTTTGCTACTAGTCCATCAGGATAAGACAGGAAAAAGGACAAAGGTCCAGAAGAATAAACGAATAAAAGCTCCCTTGTGGTATAAACCACTGTAGAAGAGAAAAAAACAGTTTCCAGATCCTCCAGGAAGGGGGCTGGTGGGTTCGTAATGTTCAGCGAGATGAACTACATACATGGAACGTTATGGTGAGTACATAAACTTCTTTATGGAGTCCTAACCCGCCTCCATTATTACATGGGGGGACAGCGTCCTAGCATATTGAATGGGTGGCTCACTGGAAAATACTCCCAAGTACTGTGGAACCAAACTAGGCTCTACCCCTGGAAGTAGAATCCAATTTATAATGGGAAATTAAGGTACAAGGGGTAGCCCATGTTGTTGCTGCACATATACTATCAATAGGTGTCCTGGCTTGGAAAGCAGCAGAAGTAGAAAAGGACCTGGTAGAATGCGCTTTAACTAAAGGGCAACTCCTTTCCTTGAGGACTGTAAATAAAGGAAATGCAACTAGAGACCCAGTTTGATGGTGTAACCTCAGAAACTGGGCAAGCCCATTCTCGCCTCAGCAAAAGAAACGAACAGCTGTTCTGATTTTTTAAATCCTTTGGTCCTGTGGATATAGAAATGCAGTTGCCTATGCACATCCAATTGGTGAAATGCATACTCTGCTTTATTGGAGTGATTAGGGAAGAGCACTGGCAATTCAATTGTTTGGTTCAAGTGAAACCAAAAACAGATTTTAGGAATAAAAGGATTGGTCTGGAGAAAAACCCTGTCTTTGTGAAAAATTAAATATTGAGGTTTAACTGACGGGGCCTATAATTCAGAAATAAAAAAAATTTCTTCCAAGACAGGAATTTCAACTGAAAACTGTCTAGACAGGACTAGATTCAGGTCCCACTGAGGAATGGGGTCTTTCACAGGAGGTCTTATCATAGCACCCCGATTTGCACACCGAGACAAGACTGGAATCATTAATCCCCACATGAAAATTAGATATTGCTGCTTGCTGAACCAGTGTAGCAGCCACTGAACCCTGGTGAAAGTTCTGAAAGAAACTCTAGAATAGTAATGGGAGCTGTAAACAGATCAACTTCTCTGTTGTGTGCCCATATAGAAAATCTCTTCCATTCACTGTGATACAATTTTCAGTCCAGAGTCCATGGATAGTACAGGTGAGACCCGAGGAAAGGGAACCAAATCAGACAAGGCCAGTAAGGAGTGACGAGGATCATCTTGCTTCCCAACAACATTGCTTTCTGTATGACCTTGGGGAGGAGTGGAAAGGGGGAAAGCATAAAGGAGTCCCAGGGGCCTATCAGGACAAGTGCATCTCTGACACTCCCCAGGAGGGGGGATGAGAAAAGTGCTGCATTTGGAGTTGATGGGGCTGGTAGAGGTCGCAGGAGGGTTGTCCCCACTTGTGGAAGATCATACTGGCTGTTTTCTGGTTAAAGGACCATTCGTGAGGTAATATAGCCCTGCTTAGCTTGTCCGCTATCACATTGGAAGTCCCCGGGATGTGCGTTGCAATGAGAAAGGGTTAGGGAAAAAAAAAACTCCCAATTCCAAACTCGCAGGGCCTCGATACAAGGGGTATGATCTGGTCCCCCCTGGTTTTAGATACCAGACAACTGACATGTCTGTCTGGATAGCTATCGTCCCTAGAGGGAGAAAGTCGTGAAGTGCTTGCAACGCTAGAAGCACCACTCATCCCTACGACACTGATATGCAGATGAGCCTCCCGATCTTGCTGTGCTTTGGACAGTCCTGCCAAAATAATGCCCCCCCCCCACCCTCAGAGGCATCCGTGGTCACAGTGGCAATGGGTTGGTGCAGTACAAAGGGAGTCCCTGTGGTAAGATGACCTGGTTGAATCCACCAGCATAGGTCCTTTTTGCACAAATCTGTAATCAGAATCTGATTATGTACAGGCAACTGCTGAAAAGACCACTGGGATGACAGGAGCCATTGGAGTACTCTTATGTAGTCTTGCTAAACGTACCAAGGTTACGGTAGATGCCATAGTTCTGAAGCTGCAACACCACATTCGCTTTGACTAAGGGGAAGTATCCTGTAAATTTGTTGCACAAGATTCTGTATTCTGTCTGTAGGTAGTCTGGCTGTCATATCGACCATGTCTGTTTGGTCCTATAAAAGTTAGGCTGAGTGGGCAAAGTAGAGGCTTTCCCAGTTTATAGATTCCCAACTGGGAACAGAGCTTGACTGTGGAATCTCTCGAATGAACTAGGCGATGCCTGGTGGTGGCAGTCTGGAGCAAACTTGGATTCACTGATGCCTCAAATGAGCTGTGACCACTGCCATGCACTTGGTGAACACCCAGGGGGCTGTGGTGAGACCAAAGGGCAGCGCCCGAAACTGTTAAGGATTGGCTCCCAGCCGGAAGCGTAGGTAGCTCCTTGATGCTTTGTCCATTATGTGGTAGTAGGCATCCTGGAGATCTACTGAGCACATTCAACAGTCTTTCCCTAACAGGGAGAGTATGGATTGTAGAGTGACCATTTGGAACTTTGACTTCTTGACATACTAGTTTAGCCTGCGGTCTAGGATGGGTCTCCAGTCCCCTGTTCTTTTGGTACTAAAACGAACCTGGAGTATGTTCCGAATCCTGTCTAGTCTGTTGGGACCTTTTGGATGACTTAATAGCAGCTTTTCTCTATAGCTGCTTGATCCCTTTGATTGGGTGGTACATCTGGGATCCTTTTGGGAGGGCATGGTGAAAGGGAAAAGGGTAGAGTAACCTCTGGTGATCATGTCTTTTACCCACTTGTCTCTGGTGAGATTTAGCCAGACTTCTGGGCACAAGGACAGACCCCTGACCGGCTCCAGAGAAGCCCAGTCTGGTTCCATATCAGGAACACTAATAGGGACAGTCACGAAAGGAATCGTGACCTCCCTGATTGTGGGCCTCCCCTTGTCTACAATTATTTCCTCCTCCCCTGCCTCTGAAGAAGAAATCACCCTGTGTGTCCTGGAAAGGTCCCAGATTTCTTGAGCCACATATTGCTGCTCTTTTGACCTTTAGGGTAAGGTCTAGAAGGAACGGTAAAACAGACTCCCATAGCAGAGAGTCTCTCCTTCCTGTTCACACCTGCTGAGGGCATCTTTCACCTTGGGTCCAAAAAGAGAGGCTCCGTCCATGGGAGCATTGGTGAATTGGACTTTAAAGGCTCAGCAAAGTTGCAAAGACACATCCAGGAATGCCTTCTTAAGGAGACTCCTGAACCCGCCGCCCTACTTGCACCATCAGCTGCGTACGAAATCAGCCACATGGAGTTAACAGATGCAAGAGTAGCCAACTGAGTAGACATTGTAAATGGGACTGCTTCATTAGAGGTACCCTGAAGAGCATCCCCCAATGCCTTTAGAAGATCTCTGAAGTCTCGTAAAATGTGATAGATTGAGATCAGTGATCAGAGTGCAAAAGCTGAAAAGATACACTTCCTGTACCTATCCATTCGGGATTCCTCATTAGGTGGATGCACAGAATCCTTCTTAGTGGCCACCACCATGGCATCAACAGGTAAACCCCAAGATAAAAATGTTGTCTTTAGGGGCAGAAAGAAATTTATTCGGCCTCCTGGTGGCCAGTTCCATGGCATCAGGAGTCTGCCATGCTTGACTCAAGATCCAGTAATTCGTCAAATGGAGGAGACCCAAAAGCCTTCAGGTACACAGACTCATCTGCCAGATGATCTCCAAAATGTCTGCAAAGGAGACATTTTCAGAGGATGACTTAGTTGACCCCTCCAACTCTAGGTCAGTGTCAGATGAGACAGACTCATCAGGGGAGTCTACATGCTTCTGCTTACATGAGCTCTTCTGAGGGGGCTCCTCAGCAGGATCTTCTGGGGAGGCCTTGGAAGATCAGAGGCCACCCAAATGGGGGTCCTGAGGCAGAGTCTCTACCATCCCGGGGCAGAGAGGATGCGGAGACCGTAGTCAGCACTTTACTGAGTATAGCATCGGTACTCCTACGTGGTATGGATGAACTATCCAACATGCTCCTCATCCTCACGAAGACAGATTCCTCCAACTCCGAACGATGGCCTGACTCTGAAGAGCAGAGGTGCTAATGACTCCAAAGGAATCTGCTCCGAGAGAGATGTAGGGTCCAAGCTCATTCGGGCCGATGCACCAAGAGGAAGACTTTGCACCGAAGAGGTTTGGTTTCAAGGGTCCCCCTTGGGCCCGACCAAAGAGCTTTGGACCCTAGTCACTTGAGATGGCACCGATAGTGTCGGAGTGGAGCTCTGCTCAGACAACCACACGGGGTGCTGGAGCCAAGGACACCACTATAGGCTGTACTGACAGCATCGGCTCCAAAGGCCCAATCTGGGCTGGAGGAGGAAAAAGAGCAGGAGTCTGCTCAGACAGAAATGGTCCGAGCCAATAAAAAATTTGGCAAGGCCGACTGGAGTCTGAGCACCACTCTCTCGAGTGGTTCAGATAAGCTCCTGGAGGACAGTGTGGGAGACCTCGCTCTCCAATACAGGCGATTGGAGTAGGGGAGACCGGTCGAATGTCTGTAGACCGGCTCCGAAGAGGACCGCTAGTGTTTGGCACCGAAGCACTGGTGCCGATACAAGGTTAGTGTCCATAGGCTCCAAAGACTGTGCAGCCAAAGAGACAGAGGCCAACACTGATTTTAACTTCTGCGGAGGTTCAGAGACAGATGAGGCTGGAGAAGGCCTTTTGGAGGTCTTGCCCTCATCCTTTCTAGAAGACTGCGACCTAGCAGAGGAACTGGCTAGGTCTTCCTCGAAGGAAGGTTTTAACATACCTTTTAGGATCAGCTTATTCTTCCATTCCTAGAGCACTCTAGGGCTAAAGGAATGACGAGACAAGTTTCTTGAAGATGTATGGCCCCTAAACAGTACACAGACGTTGTGTCCATCAGTGATGGACATTTTTTTGCGAACATTTAGTACATTTTAAACCCTAACCGTTTATGCTCTTTATGTTCTTTGGACATAATGGCAGTAGAGAAAAACCAACACACAAGAGGAACTAGATCCTAAACAGATCTAGCCCTAACATTCAACAAAAAAATAAAAGTGGTTTTACTAGGTTCTCTACCTTAAACTAACCTAGTGCAAAGGAAAAAAAGGGAACAAACTAGCACCTTTAAGTTAAATGGTCTGGTCTAAAAGCCCACTCTCAGGAGCCACACACAAGGCCAACAGGCCCAAGAATGTTTTAATCAGTAATAAGACAAATCCAGTTAAGACAAATCAGTATCACAATAAAGCTGCCAGCAATCAGAACACTTCACACAAAGCCAAAAACTCCTAATAAGTAGTATTAAGAACTAAATCACTCGGCCACTGCCAACCAAAAGAAGCTTCAGAGTGAAGATGTGGCAAATGAGATCTGGGGAATGTGCGCATGCACCATGGGATACCTATTAGCCACAAGCCAATAAGAAGTTTCCAGGCTTTCTAAGCAGCCAAGTCGGAGCAGAGGATTGGCTCCAAACCCACATGTAAGAGGAGAAATAGGACTAACATGTATGGTTAAATACTTTCATCTACCAACATCCTCAGGACCAATGGTTGAGGAAGTCAGTAGATGACTAAAGCCCTTAACTGTAGTTTTTAACTTTGGCGATGGATCGTTGGGGAGTTTTGGACTACCTGGTTATTTTCAGTATTACTGGAGTTTTCATACCAGTTCCCAAGTTCCATTTGTCTTATGGTAGTCTACCAGGGACGGAGTATAGACAAAGCAATCCTACGTGAAAAGGCCTGCTCTGACAGACTTTAGGGATAATCTACAGAGGTTGCTGTTAAAAAAAGGGACATTTAGTAAGGCATATCAAGGGCAGCCACAGTGGTGCAGCGGATGGTGTCGCCTCACAGCAAGAGGTTCTCCGGTTAGCTTCTCGGCTGGGGTGCCTTCTGTGCAGAGTCTTATGTACTCCCTGTGGTCACGTGGGAGTCCTCCAGGTGCCCCCGTTTCCTTCTACATCCCAAAGACAAGCTGTAGGTGAACTGGACACTAAATTTGCCCTAGGTGCGAGTGCCCCTTCTGTGGAAGGTTGGGCACCGGGATGGCAACTCGACACCTTAACTCCACTGCCAATCCTGAGCAGACAGGTGATCCGCTGTGGCAACTTCTAACTGGGAAAAGCCAAAAGAAGAAGTAGGGCATATCAAATATTGCACTATAACTAATCAGTCTATGTGAAAAAAGATTGTGAAGAGAGATTAAGCAGTTTACAAGTGCACAAGGGGATGTCACATATATGGCTCCAAGTAGTAAAGTCTAGGAGATTTAGAATTTGCTTGGAGTGTTTGCATAAGTACATCTAAGAGATTAGTACAAGCCTCAAAATCTCAAGCCGTTGACGTATGCATACGGCAAAGCTCCGACCTGCTAATGCATACGGCAAAGCTCCGACCTGCTACTGCATACGGCAAAGCTCCGACCTGCTACTGCATACGGCAAAGCTCCGACCTGCTACTGCATACGGCAAAGCTCCGACCTGCTACTGCATACGGCAAAGCTCCGACCTGCTACTGCATACGGCAAAGCTCCGACCTGCTACTGCATACGGCAAAGCTCCGACCTGCTAATGCATACGGCAAAGCTCCGACCTGCTAATGCATACGGCAAAGCTCCGACCTGCTAATGCATACGGCAAAGCTCCGACCTGCTAATGCATACGGCAAAGCTCCGACCTGCTAATGCATACTTCAGGGAAATTGCTTACTAAGGTAAACTGTGTGTAACCAGATAGATAGTCAGGAAACATACAAAAATAAGCAGAGAATGGGGAAGAGACTGCTTAAAATGATCCTCTAGATAGCAATGCTTTCTCATGACTAGCAATTTATAATTTTTGCTTGGAAGCACTTGCATAAGTATTTTTAAACCAAAGCAGACTAAAGAATTTGTCTGCTGGTAGAAGGCAAATATTGTGCAGTGCGATCTAGAAGAAAGAGGTAAGGGGGAAACATATGCTTTAGTAGTATAATGAGTTGGCAGACAAATTCCTTGCAGAGTACTCTGTCAGAAATAATGGGGGAGCAAATTGTGCAACTCGAGAAGATTCTTTTTAGCAGAGACACAGGATTTGGATTGCTTAGACATAGTAAGGCCTTGTAAAGTTAAAATCTGGTGCCTGCAAATAAAAGCAATCCCTAGAAAATGGAAACAATATTCAGTTCGATTAGATTTAGATAAACTGAAATAGGATCTCTGGAAGAACAAGAAGAAATTACATAAAAAATGGAAAGTGGTAATTGGGAGCATTTCCTGGGAGTGTAAAGAGTTGACAGGATTTAATTCCCTGCAGAGTACTCAATCAGAAATAATGGGCGAGCAAACTGTTCACTATGGAAATATTTTTTTTGTGAGCTGTGATCCAGAACCGAATCTTATAGCCATAGTAAGGCTATCCTGACCAATTCTAGTGGCTGCCAAAAAAGCAGTTACTAGAAAATTAAAGTCTATCCAACTGTACTTGAAAGTTGCGAATATAGCAACATAAATCAGTAGGATCTTTAGAAAAGGGGAGGAGCAAGTTAGAAAAAATAGGAATTGAGTGAACAATACATGCAGAATAGTGTTCTGGAGGAGGAATTAAGTTTAAGAGGCGGCAGGAAATAAGCCATTTATTTAATTTAATGGACCGAGTGTAAAACTTGTACAACAGGAAACATATGATTTGTCTTTTATAAGTGTATGTTTGCCTACATCTTGTGCGATTGTTTTTTAAAAAAAAAAAAAATTAACATACCTTAATATCCAGGACAGTCTCCTGGCCAGTAATATTTAAAACATGCCCATTTTGTGCTCGCACGAGGAGTTGCATGGTGACTCTACAAAAAAAAAAAAAAAACACATTAGTCTAGTTTACTTACAGAACCAGTTCCATATCAATCTACTGATAATATCTATGATTACCTCAGGACTTAAATCCTTTGAGGGACAGTCAAAATTAGCAGTTACAAAGATGCGACACCAGCTTTGCCTTAACAGAACTGCTTTGCTATGGCTCACATTAAAGTCTGCAATGGCTGCATGCCATGTGTTAAGACGAGATGCTGACCATCAAGATACTGGAGAGCAAGGCCATTTTAGCCACTATTACACCACAATGTGGACAAGAGATTAAAGTACATATACTCTTGCATTTACAGCTGCTGCCACCACCACCCACACGATCAACTTAGAAAAGTTAGTAATACCTTTATAAATGCTCTAGCCTAATGAAAGCTGTTGGGATAACAAACACAAGTTTTGCAAAATACTGGCATCTTTCTTGTTCACCCATGACAAGCTCCCTATTCTCATATGAGCAATACTCCAGCTTAGAAGATACAAGAGCTTCCAGGCCAAAGAGAAGGATCCTTAAAGAACTCCCATGTCTCTTCTCTCCGCTTGATGTTAAGAGATGAAGAGAAAACAAATACCTGCAATCTACTTGGTTATACTCTGCATGGATTAGTAAACGGGATGCTTCATGAGGCAGTCTGAGCCTTAAAAAATAATTTTATAAGAGATGTACCCCATGCTCAGGAAAGTGAAACCTACCTCGTAGAAGATGGTCCAAAACCAGTCCTTTAAAGGAGTGTCTATAAAAATTCATTGTCCTGTACCTCAAATCAAGGTGTTAAAATTATTCATTTCAAATGCAGGACAGTTGCATTTATCCTTCAGAAAATGCAAAACAAATCTTGTTAATCTTTTTACGGGTGTCATGCATATTTTAAGGCTCCCAGATGCCAGATCTTTGCCACAGATCCACCCCTACTTAATTTCTAGCACAAGGAACTGACCTGAGCATAATACCATTAACAATAGCACAACAAATACAACTATTACTTGCAAGGGTGTTTTCAGAATAAATGTCACTGTATGTAACTTGGCAATGTTATGACTTGCAGAAAATTGTGAAGGAATGCTGTAAAGGCCAGTGTAAAATTCTTAGACTACCTAGATTTTGTCTTGGGATTAAAGCTTGTCCTTTGTTCCACTAATGAGCACCATACAGTAAAAGCTAGATTTTTTTCAACAACCTAAATGCCCAAGAGTGCTTTTTCACCATAAAGGAGCACTGTCAAATTTGGCAACTACTTCAACTAAAATGGTGCTTAGATGGTATGGGATGGAAAAGATGCACTTGCCTAGGGCTCTGTACCTATAGTAGCACTTGTGCAGGAAGAGTCCAAAAATCACCCAATACAAGTAGGTGTCAAGAACACTAAGGACAAAGGCCTGAAGACATCTTTAGTGTAATCCCAATAAGCACATCGTACTCCAGTGGTGTCTACTACTAAAAACAAGTGACAATTCCAGTTCTGGGCAGCCATGTAGAGACAGAAAACCCCGACATGGGCTTAAGTTAGTGAGCCGGGTGCTGGAAGAGCTGGTAAGAGGGATGAGGCAAAGCATACAAACTTTTGTCGTGAGACAGAATCTTTATGTTCAGGGTACAATTGCCATGTTACAGTTCCACACTAGGAACAAGACGGAGAAGCTTCCTTAGTGTGGGTGTGTGTTTGGGAAGGAAGCATGGCCTTCTGAGGCATCAGATCACTCATGGTGTAAGAGGCACACCCTCAGAGACATTGGACAAACTTGGTCGTTCCCACCAAATCCAGACTTGAAAGTTGAAAAATCCCACTCAGCAGAAGGCAACTCAACTCTGCCAAATACTGGCCCCAGATGTGACTGGAACCAGCGGGCCAAGTTTCTCATTTAAAAAGAAAAACTGGGAGATGTGGGTGGACAGAGGGCAGAGCAAAACATTTTTACAATGATCAGTGTGCTACATTGTACTTTTGCACCATCATTTCCACAGTTCAAACCAAGTACTGTTACAGGTAAAGTGAAAACTTCAGTAAAACACTTCACACCATAAGGAAGGCTCTCAAGATTTGTGTTGACACTGGCTCAAGGTGAAATGTGCAGCTTGTGGATGACCTCTGGCAACATACACTAAACCAGCTATGATACAGACTGTAGACTATTCCACTGTATTTAAGAATGGATGTTACCATAAGTTGAGGAAGGTCATGTTAGAGTTTTCCAGAACACTAGGTATTTAAATGGCTGAATTTGCCTGGTCTCATTCTAGGCCTTCCCTAATGAGTCGGAAGTACAGATCATGGTGTCAAAAAAGTGACAGAAAAACATCCAATCTAATACTTTCAAAAACACAGGACAGTGTTATTTTTGCAGTGGGATCTACAATGACTGTGCAATGGTTGTGTACAGAAAAGTATTTTTCTGTACTTTGGCTGTAGAAAGCAGATGTTATTTTTAATTAAAATGTAAAAAAATAATCTATTTTTGACAGATTAAAAATCTATACGGTCCTTCCATTTAAATTTCACAAAATCTCAATCCCTAAAACCTTGCATTCTGGAACCTGCTTTCAGAATATATTTTTTTTAATGATAAACTGCAGAACCATTGCTTTTCTATTTCACCCGACAGCAGGTCACTTTAGTACAGTACCCACAAAAGCCATCATCTCTGAAGACACAGCCATTAGAAAACTGAAGCCTCTGGATTAAATTTAAACTGCTTTAATCTCTACTACTGAGGCTTACAGGACAGAGCAAACATTTTCTTACTGATGAGAGAATGGTCGATGACTTGGACACTGCCTCAGGATGCATATAACAACCACACCATACACATGGAGAAAATTGCCACAGCCATGTATTTATTATGCCAATCAGGATGAATTGTGCATCTAATCAGGGGGCAAATTCTAAAAGTCAGTTGCAACTTCAGTTTGATAACCAGGTCAACAGACCCTTTTCAACCATGACCTGGACACAGTGGTGTAAGACAAGTTATAGACTAAACCCACAGGTGTACATAGTACAGTAACAGAGAATAGATTTTATGTCATCTGCCATCATAGCTAAAATAAATGGCAACTGAAAGGCAGGTGTGCACATATAGTCCCTGTAAAATGTCTGAAAGGACATGCACAACCTACAGGACACCACACTGTGGCTCAGTCAGCCCCCCCACCCCAAGCCAGGCACATGCATTGCAATTTAGCCTTCCAAGCCTGCCCTTACACCTCAGGAGGGTGGCTTCTCTGGTAAGTAACCCCCCCCCCTCACCAAGCACATCTGCCAGCCCTTAAATTTCTTTCAGACTATTCACAAATAACTGGGTTCGCAAATGATAGATTAATCCCCATCATTCCTGTAGTATTCTGGTGAATTGATAATTAGGATGACATACCATCCACCCAGTTTACTACCAAAGGAATATTGGTAACAGTTTTAACCTTGTCAGACAATAGTCTGACTTGTTTCAACCATAACCTTAGGAGTCTCTTCTGAATTAGTGACATCATCCACCCCCTCATAGGCAGTACAATTCCAACTGGTTCTGTTCTGGGAGTAATTCCCCAGTCAGCTGCCAGCAAGTGCCTCCACAGCATTCCTTTCCTTCCCACCACTGAACCTCAATTTTTTTTTTTTTTTACTCCAAGGACTTCTCCCCCCACCTACATTTTCTAGACAGGATATAATTAAATGCCTAGGATCCACACCTCCATCGCCTTTTGAAACCTGCAAAAAGAACCCAATTAGTGCCACTGTGCTTTATTTTTTGTATACCTGTAAGTCAACCCAAAACGCATCAAATCTGCTGGTAATGCTCCTTTTGCATAGCATACAATGCAGCCCCATTCTAAACAGATGCCATAAGCTTGCAGCAATTCAGACCCCAATCTCTTGCAGGGCTGCCCCGAACTGGTTAGGTAAGGGGTTTTTATCCCCTTAACACAAAAATGGAAAAAAAAAAAAAAAATATCACCACTTGGATGCTGCACTCCTATCCAGAAAGGACTACAGAATGTTGAATATGTCATCCACAACATCCTTAGCTCAGTCTGAACTACATTCTTAGAGCAAAATGCTCAGCCAAACAGGCTGACACTCATCTGCTCTCCATTCCTGCCCATCCTACATGCATCTCTGACTGAATACTTGAACAGTACTATTGTGTCCTCTGGTACTAACTGAATGCTAACATACATGTCCCTGCACAGCTGACACTCCGTTTTCCTTCAAAACAGAAAATGCAACTTTAGCAGCTGTGATACTAGCAATGGCCACTGTGCTTTCTACCCTTCATCTGCCCTCAATTTCACAAAAATGAAGGTTACATTTCTTAGGTGCTAGTTTCTGGATACAGTATTTTCTCCATACTCCACATCAGTTTCATGAAATAGAAATATGCTCCTCCTCAAATACTGTTCTGCACCTACTTCAATACAAGCAGTCTCCCTATATTCCCCATATCTTTTAGAAGTTTGCAACCCATGGAAGCTACCTCACCGATGAAACAGACCTAAAATAGACAGTCAGGGATTTCAGGACTTTTACATAGACTCATGTTGGTCAAAACACAGGTTAACAAGTTGGTTAAAAAAAAAAAAACACAACAACACACACACACCTCACTCAACTTACAATTAAGGTCATGGCATCTAGGACCAGAAAGTTGTGACACTGCACTCCACCCTTAGATCATGGAGTACCATAGCCTCTGTTACATGCCTGACCAGCAAGTGGAATTGCAGAGGTTCCTCACAAAAATACATAGCATAAACAACGTCCTATGCAAATCGCCTCAAAACCCGCTCTCTACTTTTGGTCCCCTACAGACTGCTGAGGAAATGCCTAGCATACAAGACATTCTTGGATACCACTCTGATGGACCTTTCGTATATCCACAAAACTACTAGGATCTAAGAATTTAATCTTTGCTTGCAACTTTAAACGGGACATGCTGGAGGGACAGATGAGCATCTCAGACAATCCTCATTGTGTGGAACAGGCCTCCCACCCAGTTGGAGCATAGTCCTTCTCAAACCCTATTCAAGTGCAACCTGGACCAGTGGATGGGAAATCAAATTCATTATAGTAACACTTGTCTCTAATGGACAAAGGCAGCAGTTACATTGCTCCCCAATGTACACCCTTTAAAATAACCTTTAAGGGATAAGAACTTGGATACATTTGGGTTGCATGGCTAGGCTTATGAAGGCCCCAGTAGTCACTAGCCTAGTATACAAATGAACCTAATCCCCCCAAAGTGATACTTCAGGAGGGGCCATCTACCCCCATGTTGTCAAAAAAGTACTTGTCCTGCCAATATGCAACTGTGCACCACCGTAGTCAGTGGGAAGAATTCCGGTTTCATAATGTCTGGATACCCTTTCCCCAAACCTGTATACACTGTTCTACAAATGCCTCCTATTGGATCTGTTAACACTCCCTGTTGGATGTTCTTAGTTGGATGTTCTTAATTGCCAGAGAACACCCCATTATATCCCCTCAGGAACTCTTGCTGTACTTCCTGCCTGCATTTCTGCTCAAAATTCTTGCTCTGTGGTATGGTTTTATACATCCCCACCTCTTCGCAGCCAACCTCCGCATTAAAGGACCTTTCCACAGGGAGAAACCTACATGCAAGCTCATTATGAGCTCCACCTTCTGTGCTGCCTGCAATGCCTCTGCTAATTTCATAACTTTGGCCTGAGGTAACGTCTCCTACCATAAAATCCATTTCAAGGCCCAAAGATGCTCTGCACTCATTTGGCCCATTTTTTTTTTCTACTAAGGGTACCTGAAAAATTGCATCCATTGTCCTTAATTTTTGCAATCCTAACCTAGGTCTTTTGAAATTCCCTGTGCTACGAACAAGTAAAATATTGTTTAACCTTCCACCTCTTGTATCCTCGGCACACCATTCTAGAATGGAGCAAGTTTCGTAAATATTGCACTAGCCACTGCACATTCCATTTTTGTGCAAACATAGTATTCTCCATCCACTCTGAATCTCAACAGCTCGTAGCTTATTTCCCTAATGAACAAGCAGCCTGACTATCTCCCTTATTCATAAGTGCCCCTTTTCAGTCTGTAGCTACCAAGCTCAAGGCTCTGTTAAATGAGACAAGGGCTAGCTTGCAGCAGGGCATCATTAACTGAGGCCCCTTTAGAAAAGCAGGAGTGGAATGAGCCAAGTTCTCCTGCTGTCTTTAGGACTAAACCAAAGGGAACACCCTCAGATTAGAAATGGTCTCAAATTATTAGATTCATAAGTAGCAGAAAGTATTCTAAGAATCAAGCCAACACAGAAAGGAGATTCTGCCACTAGGGATGAACACAATTAGGGAAGACAGACAATAGGGAGCTGCAATTTATTGAAGAAAACTGGCAAAGTAACCAAGGTATTGGGGAAAAAAACTAGAGGGAAAAGTAACAATAGGAAGACTCCAAGAATCTGGACAGCAAGTTAAAGAAATCCATCCTTGATAGGGAAGGCAGAGTATAGGCAGAGAAAAATATGGGGATCCCAAATGAAAGGCCAGCACTGGTAGAGTTTCTAGTAGAATCTTGAACAGAAGTTGCTGTTAAGAAAGAATTAGAACATATACAATATTGCACAACTATAAAAATCAGAGAAGGTTAGTAAGGATTGGGAAGAGCCTGAATAAGCAATTCATAAACAGTGTGTGTGTGTGTGTGGGGGGGGGGTATGTAGGTCTCCCAAACATGCAATAAAGTCCAGAAAATTTAGGATCTTTACTTGGAAGTGTTTACATAGGTATTTTTATAGCCCAAGTAGACTCAATTTTACTCTGGTAGACAGCAAATGTCGGAGGTATAACAGGGAAAAAGAGGCAACTGGGAACATTTTCTGGGAGTACGAGTTGGCAGTTCTTAAAAGATTTCCCTGCAGACTGCTAAGTCAGAGATGGTGTGAAAATCGGTGCAACTAAGGACATTTTGAGTTACAATAGAGAACAGGAATTGTTTAGACACAGTAAGGCCTTGCAGAGTCCAATTAGGATGGCTGCCAAAAAAGCAATTACTAGAAAATGGAAATCCATCCAAGGCAACTTTACTAGTAGTGAAGATAGTAACTGATAAAAGTGAAACTGGGATCTTTAGAAAAGGGCAGGAGCAAATTGCATAGGAAAAAAAATCAGAACTGAGGAGAGGTTTAAAAGGCAGGAATTGAATGAGCTATGCAATGGTTGACAGACTATGGATATTTTATAAGATCTATAATATTTGCAGCTACCAGTTGCGTTGGTATGGTTGGCAACCAAAACTGTCGGTATGGTTTATTTTTGTTTACATAAATGTAAGACTGTCACAATTTCAATTTTTTTTTTTTTAAACAAGAAACATTAAATGGTCTCCTGAAGATGCCCTTCTCAATGCACTTTTCTTCATCTTAAGTTCTCTGCCTTAAATCCTACTTTGCCTTTTACACGGAATTCCAAACTCTCTACACTCCCTTTCCAGTGCTGCTGCCCCCTTTAACTGGATGACTGCCAGTCTCCAAATGTTTCTGGCTCCCCTCACATTCACCCAGGATGTGGTGGCACAAGCTCCAAGAGGAGGAAAAACAGTAGCACTGGCACCAAATATACTCAGGACTCACCCCCCCCCCCAAAAAAAAGATGAAAGTTACTGTTGGGGGGGGGGGGTGGAATACAACTATCAAAAAGACCACTATATACAGAAAAAAAGGGAACGGAGATACTGGCTAGTACAACAGGGAGGACATCCAACATCTTATGGAAAGTTTCACATCTGGAGTATGTTAATCAGTATCACTGTTAAAGTAGCCCAGAGCTCTATGGGTAGCTTACCATAATTTATCCAGCCAGGGAGGAAGGATGGATTACAATCCAGGAGCCCATGGAGTATGGTTCTAGCAAAGTTTGTTCTGGACCTGAAGAAAACCAGTTTGTAATGTTTTGCATATGTACATACTGCGAATCAGTTGCCTATAATGCTTCTAGAATCCACCATTTCCAGCATGTGAAAGGTAATGTACCTTTATTCTGCCCTGAAGATTTACCATGTTGGAACAAAAAATATAGCAAGGGATAGCAATCTGAAAATAGTTGTTTTGAAACTGACTTTAATCAGTTGAGATAAAACAGCTGCCCAGTATTCCTAAAGGGATAAGTTCTGTCAAGATAAAACAGAAGTTGCCTGTGCATATCTACAATACAAAGAATCCTCCTTGATTTGTAGGTTCTGGATAGAAACATACATTAATGACTGTATTCAAAATGTTGAATTTCAGCTTTTCACTGTTAGAGTCGCCACAGTGGAACTCCAGTCCACTAATGATTGGCAGTAGATTTTCCCCGAACGCCAAGGTGTCAGCTCTACATCCAGCCTTCAATGAAGGCATGCCCATTTACGCACGTCTTTCAAATGCCATAAAACTCTGCAAAAAATGTTGGCACAAATGAGGATTTGTTCTTAAAGTAACCCTTTCTCTATGGAACACCAAAACAGGGTTCCCCCACCACAGTAGCTTGCAACCAATTATTGCTCCGACATCCAGAATAAAGTCTTCCGCATAAAGAATCAGCCCATTCATTCCTCCTATAGGGCAAGTCCTAGTCTGTCTTCCCAAACAGTGAGCAAAACAAGTCATGACACCATTTGTTTCCCCAGCCAAGTCAACCCGATGAGCTGGTTCAAAGGGAGATCTTTTCCAGCACAAGGTTAAGATCATGAGGGTGTCACCAGTTTTAGGTTGTCCAACAGGTAAACCCCCTTTCAAGAATTGCTTGACCAAAGACAGAAGAGAAAAATCCAAGGTCAGACATGCTGAAAAATGAACAAAGATGGATCAGAGAGAGCAAGTACTTAAAACCAGTGGTACATAATCCCAAACTGGATCCCAATTATTAAATGTGGCACCAACTAGAAAATCCACTAAAAGTATTTCTTAGTAGCAGACTTTAGTCTCCTATAGTATCTACTACATGTCCTCAGAAACAAGGTGCCTAAAAAAGGTACCAAAATGAATTACCCAGAGTTCCCTGTACTTGTTTCAGACAGGTGTATCAAAAATTCCTGGTCTTGTCTGAGTAGAGCCAATCTGTGTGGAAGTTTGTGGTAAGTGTCCTTGGTCAATGCTACAAGACAAGAACCATGTTGCCTTATCCAGAAGGGAGCCATCACAATGATCTTTGAAGAGTCCTTTTTAATCTTCAGAAAGGCCATGGAAAATCAGCAGAAAAGCTAAAACATTCCCATCCAAGGGAATGCAAAAAGCATCCCTTTTCCATGCTTCCTGCAAAGCATTTCAAAATTTGTCCTTCAGTTTTGAAAGAAGGCAAATGGATCCAATTGATGTGTTCTCCCCACAAATGGATGAAACCCTGGATCACCTCATTCAATTTCCTTTGTTTGAGGGTCTGTCCTTGCCTGCTCAGCTTGTCTGCCACTATATTTTGCTCTGATGGAATGCAGGAATCCTGCAGGATTACACAATTCTACAGAGCATCCACCCAAGCCATCATAGTCAGCCTGCACAGAAGGTAAGGCCTGGTACCCCTTTGTTTATGTATCACATCACTGTGGTATTGTCTGTAGTCACCAGCCGAGGACCCGGTGGCCACAGATGGAGAACAGCATGGATCACAGCAAACATCTCAGATATATACATTGGTGTGTTTTGCTCTCAAGATCCTTCATTTTTACCCCACAGAAACAGCATATCCACAGAAAATTTAGAGTCAAACAATTTGAGCAGGGATTGTGAGAGAACAAGAAGCCTGGATTCAAGGAAATTCTGCTCTTCCACAAAACCAAAGATCAAGATGTAAAATTTCAGAGATGCTCTGGTTGAAGTTTGAGAGACTGAACTCAGGAAAACTTCCAGATACAACTCCCCTTTCTCCTCAGTCAAGAGTTTTTAGGAAACAGTCCAGAACGCATCCTTGACCAGCTATCCTGTGAGAAAGCTGTTTCGAACCCATGTAAGGGACTTCTGCAAAGAAAGATGAGTAATCTATATAAAAGATATGTGAATGTCCTGCAGTCTGCAATGAACTACCACTGGAGCTAGACACTTTTGTAAACACCTTGGAGCTGTAGATAACCCTATGGGTCACATTAGTTCTCTGCATTACCCTAACAAAGAAAATGTGAGAAAACATCAGAACTCTATGGCAATGGGAATGTGATAAGTATCATTCAAGTCTAGAGTTACCAAAAAACTCTAGAGGAATGGCGTTAATAGGCTTTGTAAATTCAACATCTTGAACTTTAGATTTTTCAGAAGCAAGCTCTGAAAGGAGAGGTTGAGAAATTGACTCAAAGCATTTCAGTCTCCTCACAGGAAACTCAATACTTCTCTTGGATTCTGGGGAATGGGTTGTAGGGCTTCAAAGGAAAACATACAATTAAAGATGAAAGGCAACAGGTCCGATTTTGATGAAGAGCAGCACTCTGAATAGAGGGCAGGTTTTCCCAGTGCCATGTATAACCCTCCTGGACTACTTTCAGGACCATTGGCCTAAAAAACAATTGCAGCCAAAGGCGAACATTGAGAATCAATCAGTTAATGGGACATATTTGAAAACATTGCCAGGGGGTAATGTTGGAATAGTCATTCTGAAGTGAAGTGGAGGCCTGTCCCTTTTTCTGAAAGTATCACTGATTAGATCCATCCTGCCACTGAGCCCCACTTGCCAGAAGCAGGTCGAGGTTGCTTATTTTGCTTTTTGAAAAATAAATCAGGGTTTTGGTAGAATTAGAGAAAAAAAAAAAACTGAAAAATCTTCGTAACTAGAACAGAAGGAATAAACAAAACCTCCTTAACTAGAGGAGAATTCACAGCAAAATGAAAATTCCTCTAAAGAATAGGCTGAAGAATTGCTCTCCAAAACAGAGGAAGCCCAGTTTCTATCCACATCAGAATCAATCTGTGGAACTTTAAGAATACATTTCAAAACCTGCAATAAGTCCTTAGCCAAGTAATTAATCTTTAACAGAAATACTGCTTTCACAGTAACAGTCTAATGTTCTTGACCCCCCCCCCCCCCGAGGGGGATCCCTAGACGAAGACCAACTGAAAGATGGCATTTCAAACTAGGAAACTGGTCTCCTACCCTGGCCACCCTAGGAAGAACCTCCCAGAGAAACAATTATGACCAAAGAAAGTGGTTCCCCCATGCCTGAAACAGCCAGAGGATGCAGCTAAACCCTGGTCCATGGTGGTAGGAAGTACACCGGAGGGTCTCAGGCAAATTAGCAAATGGTCAGAATAAAAAAGCAGTGGCCACTGCAAAGTCATCAACAATAGCTGATACAATAAGAGTAGGCAAGGGCACCTTAGTAGTGTTTCCTTTTAGCTGCAAAACTGTAGGACAGTAGGGGGAATGTACCTTGCTGCTAGGATAGAAGCCTATTCACTACTAAGTGTAGTAGAAGGAAAGTACTCAATGTTTAGAAGCACTGAGTACTTCCAACAGCAGTCCCAATAACAAGTGTGCAAAAAGTACACTTTTGGCCCCAAACATTAGGAAAGGCAAGCAGTCAAAAGCATGCACAAAACACCAAGCACAACTGTGTTCCCTTACAAACATCCAAGACCTTCAGCTAAAACCACAAAGTACAAAAGCGGCACATTTTACCACCAAAAGTGCCCAAAACAGATTAGTCCCAGCTAAAAATATCCTGCACAATGAAGTTTGCAGAAGTTCCCAGTAAAAAGTACCAAGTACATACACAAATGCCAGTACAGAATGGAAAATCAGAGCAGAGAGTCAATACTGTGAAGGGACACACTAACACAGCAAGTACAGAGTACTTTGAGACACCCAGGCTGTTATCTTCCACTGGGGCTCATGCCACAGCAACCTGGGTGCACTTGCGAAGGGGAGCCAGAGTCTAGCCATATACCTAGACAGGATGCAACCCATATAGCTTTAGGCTACTGCAGTGATACTAATGAACATCCACACATCTAGCAATAATTTGTACAGACTACTACTCAGACTGGATATTATGTACATTCAGCAACACACATGTAGCTTAGTAGGTGAGAACACCATTTCTCAACCTTTAAAAGATGCATATTTAAAAACACATGGGACAGCCAACAAGGTTTTTTTTTTGTTAATCACCAGTCATACGCAGCTTGACAAAAACGTTTTTTTAGTCTCTTAAAGTATACAACCCCTTCCTTTCAAATTCAGTGAAAGGTACATTTATAAGGGCAGGATGAAAAAGTACTCAACCCTCCAGTCGCCCCCAAGCAAGAGGTTTTACACAGTATGCTTTTTAAACACATGCACACAATTCTGCATCACCTCCACATCCAATCGGCCTGTGGAATCTCCAAGGAAAAGGTCCTCTGGTTCATTAATCCCTGCATTTCACTAGACAAACCATATAGTACCAGATCAGCTACTACTGTCTCACGCCTTCTGGAGAAAATCCAGTAGGGAAATGAAAACTCTAATTCAGAGACTAGAAAGGTTACCTTGTTCCCCTTACATTTTATAAGTACCACAAGACTGCAAACACACATTCTGCACTTTAACAGGCATGAAGCTCAAATCTCTGGCTTCAATGCCCAACTGCAATACTCTGATCCCGAAAATCAGAAACTTCCCACAGTTCTGCTTCAGTACTCCTATTAGCTCATTTACCCCAGCCCTGCCTTACAACCCCTCCCCCAAAAAAAGCCATGACTCTCACCTTCCCCCCACATAGGTAACAGCCCAGGCAAAAACTGGGGGATGATTACACAAAGACCCAAACAATATGCATCAAACAAATTCTACTAGCTGTCGGCATGTGATTAAACATTATAACCCACAGTAATTGCCCCAAACTCTGGCTTGTGCCTAGGACTCCACACAATACCAAACATTTAGCTCTTATAAACTGAAGTGCAGTGCAGTCCAAACATCATTCACTTTACATTCTACAAACTAGCCCCCTCCAAATATTCATCCATTTGCATTTTAACATTGTTAATGTTTCTGTATAAAAAAATTCAGTAACTATATACACAAGTGTACACACCAATTAGTTATGTACATTAAATTCATTCAACATCCATAAAATGAAAGCTGTTGACAGTAATCCTGTGGAAAAAGAGCAAACAATCCACACAGAGCTCATAAAACACAACTAAGCCTACTAGGCCCAGTCCATTAAGGCCAAAAAGGGGAACATTCCAAATACTGCTTTATAAATCTTGAAAGCTGATTAAATTAAAAAAAAGACACTGACTTTACATCCTTCAGTAATGTGTGTTGCAAACTACCAATGTCTGGCATAATAAAATGCAGAAAGTACAGTTTTGTACCTACCATAAATGTAGATGTCCGAACAGGATAGCATCTGCAGTCATAACAAATGGGTTGTCCTGTCGTCAGGCAGCCCCTCGGTCGGCCGGATTCCAAAATCCGGGTCCGGCTGATGTCGCACTTCACCCGACGTCATCTCTGCTGGTCTTCGGGTATAAAGGCATCAGCCGACGCCATTTTCCTCAGCGTTTCTTGCCCCAGATGCCAGTTGCCCTCTTGGAAAGCTAAATTTTGGATAAATGCCAATGTTTCCAAAAAAGTAGAAGGCAAACAAAAAATAAGCATGTATGTACATATATACAAACAAATACAGCATAAGAGACTCCCCCCTAGCTAGCTATTAGGAGGGTAAATACCCTAGGAGTACCCCAGACGGGAAGGAGGGTGGGTAATCCTGACTGCAGATGCTATCCTGTTCGGACATCTACATTTATGGTAGGTACAAAACTGTACTATGTCCTTCAAGGATGCATCTGCAGTCATAACAAATGGGTAGAATACCATAGCCAAACTAGGGGTGGAGGAAGAAAAAATTATGGTGTAGTTAGGATCCCTTTCAGTACAGCAGTGGCAAACCCTGCTCGGGATCTAGAGTATAGAGGTAGATTATAATGCTTGGCAAATGTATGCACAGAGGTCCAAGTAGCCGCCTCAATAATGTCCTTGGTTGCCACTCCTCGTAAGAAAGCTGTGGTAGTGGCTGTTGCCCTTGTAGAATGAGGTCTCATGTTCTGTGGAATTGGTTTTCCATGGTAGGAGTAACAGAATCTTAAGCAAATTCCTATCCATTTAGAGATTGTCTGTTTGGAAATTGCTTTTCCTTCCCTTCCTGTTGCATAGGCTACTAAAAGCTGTTTTTCTGTTACCTTTGGTTCTGTCCAGGTAGTAGCGTAACTGTCTATGTACATCCAAGGTATGCAGCAGTCTTTCCCCCCTGTTCTGTGGGTTGGGAAAGAAGGTAGGTAGGTGGATTGCCTGGTTTAAAGACACTCTGGATACCACCTTAGGCATAAATGTAGGATTAGTTCTCATGGACACCCTATCTTGATGGAAGATTAGGAAGGATTGTACTGCCATTAAGGCCTGTAGTTCCGAAACCCTCCTTGCTGAAGTAATTGCCAGTAGGAAAGCAGTTTTCCATGATAGGTGTTGAAGATCTGCTGTTGCTGCTGGTTCAAATGGAGGGAGTGTTAGCACAAAGTTCAAGTTCCATGCTGGCAATGGTGGTTTCCTAGGAGGTTTTACATTCTTGATCCCTCTGAGGAACTGCCTGAGTAGAGGATGCGAAAAGACAGGTGGATCAAAGC
Organism: Protopterus annectens; assembly: GCF_019279795.1. Taxonomy (NCBI): domain Eukaryota; kingdom Metazoa; phylum Chordata; order Ceratodontiformes; family Protopteridae; genus Protopterus; species Protopterus annectens. Next base: position 598,915,647 of record NC_056737.1, read on the forward strand.
TGTACTCTGCTGAAATAGCTGATGCATGTATCTTGATGGAGGAATAGGACAGGCCTGTATGTAGAAGCTCTGCCAAGTACTCCAGGATGTTAGCAATATCTATGTTAGACATCTTTTCCTCTTTCAGCACTCCAAATGACAAACCTTCCATTTTCCTGCATAGTTCCTTCTTGTTGAAGGTCTGCGTGCTTCAAGGATAATGTCTTTAACCCTTTGGGATAGGTCTGGGTTAGATGCTGCTATGTGATGTTCCAGGCAGTCAGTTGCAAGGTTTTTAGGTTTGGGTGCATGATGTTGTAGTTGTTCTGAGTTATCAAAGGCATCAGGGGTATTGACCACATTCTCCCCCGAGACATGCTCCTCAGCAATGGATACCAGTGTTGTCTTGGCCAATTCGGAGCTATCAGGATTATCCTTGGGCATTCCTCTCTGATTTTCAGTAGTACCTTGTGCATCAAAGGAAGAGGTGGAAATGCATATGCTGTCAGGCCTTTCCAACTGAAGGATAGAGAGTCCACCTTCCATGCAAGTGGGTGGTATGTCCTTGTGCAGAATTTTTTCAGCTGGTGATTGAGTGGGGATGCGAATAGGTCTATTTGTGGCATTCCCCATTTCTTTGTGATGGCCTTGAAGATGTCCGGGTGTAGCATCCATTCGTGAGCATCCGAGGTGGTTCTGCTTAATATGTCTGCTAGGATGTTTTCTTTTCCCGGCACAAATATTGCCTGTAACTGGATGTTGTAGCTCAGAGCCATATTCCAAAGGTCCAGAGTCATTCTGCATAGTGGGTATGAATGAGTGCCTCCCTGTTTGTTGATGTACCACATGACTGTGGTGTTGTCTGTCCTTATCATTAAATGGCCTTCTTTGAGGAATGGTCTGAATTTCTGGATTGCTAGTTTTACTGCCAGCATTTCTTTTTGGTTTATGTGCAGGTGCAGCTGATCTTGAGTCCACAATCCTTGTATGCATTTTTCCAACATGTGCGCCCCCCAGCCTAGGTCTGAGGCGTCTGTTGTGATGGTTTGGCTTGCTTGAAAGTTGTGGAAGGGTAAGCCTGGGTTTGACTGGCATGCTTGAGCCCACCATAGGAACTCCTGTTTCAGGCATGGGATTAGTGGGATTTCGGTTTCTAAGCTGTGCCTGTGTTGAGACCATAAATTCTTTAGGTACCACTGTAGCTTTCTCATATGCAGTCTGGCATGTGGGACCAAGATTATGCATGATGCCATGAAGCCCAAGGCATGCAGTACTTTTCTTGCTGTTTGTTCTGCTTTGCTAATGCCAAGAAGTAAAGAGGGAGTTGTTTTTGTTTTTCTGCCGTTAGGAATGCCATTTGTTTTACTGTGTCCAATTCCGCACCCAAGAATGTTCTTGCTTGGGATGGTATCAGTCTTGACTTCTGTAAATTGACTGTGTATCCCAGGGCTTGTAGTAAGCAAATGACTCTTTGTAAGTCTATTGTCAGCTTGCTTTTGTTGTCTGCTTGTAACAGGCAGTCGTCCAGGTATGGATAAATTTGGATTCCCTGTAGCCTGCAGTGAGCGATTACTGATGCCAGGCATTTTGTGAATACTCTGGGCGCAGTAGATAAGCCAAAGGGCAATGCTGAGAATTGATAATGCTCTGATCCTGCAAGAAATCTGAGGTATCTTCTGCAATTTGGTCGTATGGGGACGTGCAGGTATGCCTCCTTGAGATCTAGAGTTACCAGCCAACACTCCTTGCCCAGCATGGGAAGAAGTTGCTGTAGGGTCAGCATTTTGAATTTTGGGACAATGATGTATGTGTTTAAGACGGACAGGTCGAGAATAGGTCTCCAACTTTTCTCTTTCCTTTGTACTAGGAAGAGTCTGGAGTAGAATCCTTTGCCCTGTTCTGTTATAGGTACTCTTTCCACAGCTCTCATCTTTGTTAATTCCGCTATCTGCTTTAGAGCTTCTGTTTTTTTATTTGGAGGTAGGTTTGGCATTCCTCTTTTTACTGGTAAGGTGTGGAAGTGGAACCTGTAGCCTTGGTCTATGGTTTGCAAAATCCACTTGTCTTTTGTGATATAGTGCCAATTTTTTGAAAATATGGCTAACTTTCCGCCTAAAGGTGCTGCTATTTGCTCCCTGGTAGGCGGTGTCAGAGCCAAGTCACTGCGATTGTCCTGTTGTAGTGGCAGTGGTTGTGTCTGTGCCTCGGTTATTGCCTTGCCACTGTCGTCCTCTGTAGGCACCTCCTCTGGATTGATTTCTGCCTCTAGAGCGTCTATAACTGCCTCAGATTTTGAGGAGTCTGGAAAGGACCAATTTTTGGCAGGCCAGTTCCTGCTAAACCTTGGGGGCTGAACCTGTAAGAAATCCTTAACTGTTTGTACAGATTTTGCCTTCTCTTCCATTTTCTTCATTACTTGCTGAGCAGGTGTACCAAATAGACTGGTCTTATCCATAGGAGCATCTAACAGCTTTGCTTTAACATGATCCGGCAAGGCCTGTTCTTTCAACCATGCATGCCTTCTTATCACTGTGCCAGTCATGGCTGATCTAAATGAAGCCTCCAGTGCATCATAGCCACATTTTAAAGAATGGTTACTAACCTGTTGGATGTTATTTACCATTTCTAAAACATATTTCTTATCTAAGGAGTCAGAGGACAGCTTCTTAGTTAACTGATCAAGCATAAACTCTTGGTATTGGATCATATGAAACTGACAGTTTAAAGCTCTAGCTGAGAGAGTAGCAGAGGTGTAAACTTTTTCCCCCATCTCTAAGGACCTGGATTCCCTTTCAGAAGGAATAGGGTTTTGCTGAGGTCGAGGCTACTGCCTTAGGCCCCTGGGATATAGTCTCAGGATCTGCAAGTGGGGCCTTGTATAGGTGGTGATGAGTGTCTGGCACCCTGTAAAATCTATCTGGTTTGGCAGGGGCTGGAGGTAAAGTATCAGGAGCGGTGCAAACATCATTAAACGCATCATCCACAACAGGCAGTACTGGAGGTATAGCTAAGGGCCTGTGTTGTGGTAAGTGCAGAAAAGTCCTAAGCCTTTTTCTTGAATCTGAGAAATCTTGTCCCTGCCATTGGAATTGTTCTCTCATGGCATGTAAGGTTTCCCCAAAGGAAAATTCTTCTGGTGGAGAGGCAGATGGAATGGATTCTTCAGCATCTGAATCTTCATAAGTAGAAAAAGGAGCCTCTGGCTGGTCTGTAATGTCTGAGTCATCCGCAGAATCAGAGGACACTGGCTCAGGGGGCTCTGCCCTAGATCTCTTTTCTGGGGGCTGAGAGGCCCTGTCTGGGTGAGATTGGGATCCTCTAATTAAGGATATTAAATCCTCTGCCAGAGTAAGCATTTGTGAACTAGAAGTGGGCCTGTGTGAAGGGGGCTTAACAGGCACTGATTTAACAGTTTTGGCTGCTTTAGCCCTGGCAAAGGCCTTAATAGACATGGCTGCAGGAGGCCTAGCAGCACCACGTGCTGTGGTAGAGACATCCAAAGGGATGGTGTCTGATAAAACACTAGGAACCACAGTAGTAGGCAAAACTTCTGAGGCCGATTCAACTAAGGTAGCAGGAGCCTCAGTAGTAGTCATGGATTCGGCTGAAGATTGACCGGCTTTCGGTTTCGGCGAAACAGAGACACTGCTTGCTTAACCGTGGTTTCGGCGAAACCGGACCGCGAGTGTCGGTCTTTTCTTTGTGTTTTTAACAATTTGGGTAGTCAGAGGATCAGCGGCATAATGTATGCAAAATCTGAGCCGAAAACTGTTCAGCAACTCCGACAGAGCCTAAGCGTTCGTCGGTTGAAGGAAGCACAGGCCGAACAGGCTGCTACGTCGTGGTCTGGGCCTAAGCAAGGCAGGCAGTAAGAGTGGAAATCTTTATGAGGTATTTGTTTCCCCACAAGTTACAGTTATTGACTTTTTCTGACATCGGGCTGAGGCAAGAAAGAGTCCCCACGGGTACTTAGCTTTTAGAAGTCTTCAAAGTAGTATTCGGTAGTAGTAATCTCTGGATCTGACCGACCGGCACTTGCGAACAGCTTCTGCTTCGGCACCACGCCGCAAGAAAGACTGAGGAAAATGGCGTCGGCTGATGCCTTTATACCCGAAGACCAGCAGAGATGACGTCGGGTGAAGTGCGACATCAGCCGAAGCCGGACCCGGACTTTGGAATCCGGCCGACCGAGGGGCTGCCTGACGACAGGACAACCCATTTGTTATGACTGCAGATGCATCCTTGAAGGACATCAATGTATCCCTAAACCAAACGTTACAGGTTACAAATGTCTGGATCGAAGCTCATCATCACTGTAGATTCCTCTTTCCTTTTAATGGCTTTCCAAATCTCAATCTCTAAATATTAAAAGGCTCACTGCCAATTATTCGTTGTAGGGCCTTTTACAGAGGTAATCAATCCAGACAGACTAGCAACATGCGTCAGAGGTGATTTTTTGGTTAACATTTATATCCTCAAAGTAGGGGCACATGTGTGTGGTCTTCTCTGGGAAGATGTCCAAGGTGTGGTGACACTCCCTGGGGTGGATCACTTACAATGTTTAATAAACCTCCTGTAGTAAAAAAATTTCAACCATGTCCAGCTATTTCAAAATCTTGTTTATCATAAAAAAACATCAGAAACCAAGGTCTTTAGTTTTCCTAGTGAGCCAGCACTTTCACAAGCATGCTTAATCAGATCTCCCCTTATTGTTTACAACCTTTGAAATAAATTATCCACAAACATTAGAGGGCTCCCACTACAAGGGAGGGAAGAGCTACTGGCCAAGGCTTTCCTACACCACAGTGCCTTTTTTAGGCATACACTAACCACTACACTATTACACTACAAGCAATAGTGTAGCTGTTAGAGCATATGCCTTGCATGTAGTCATTCATTGTTAAGAGCCTCACCAAAGCTATTTTCCCTTTTTTTTAGGCAATGTCACAAAAACAAAATACAACAAAATTATCCTCACAACCCTAAGGTTATGCTGCTAAATGCTAGGGGCATAAATCCTAAACTGCACTCGCTGGAAACCATCCTTGCCATGGAAGGTGCAGAAATCTCTGCAGTCAGAGACCTGGTTCAAGGCTGCAAAGAATACCCCAGCCATACCAGGCTACAATGCCTTCTATATGTTCAGACCACAAAACGTTCATGAAAACGAACCATCAATATTCAAGAGATTGTTACTCCCATGTACAAAACTATAGGAAAGACCCCTTTTCCAAGTCATCATCCGCTATAGATCCCCTCCATGAACCTATCCACACTGCCTACTTGGATCCACTTGAGTAGCTCAAAATACAACCACACACCATGGCTATGGGTGACCCAACTACCACTCCATAGACAGAGTGGTTCTGTGTACAAAACACTCCCTCAAAGGTTCTTGGAATTAGTTGGCACCCCCACAAGGGGCCCAAATGTAATAGCATCAGACCCCCCCCCCCCCGCCAAGAAATTAGGCTAAACTTCTCCACAGCCTCTTATGAAAAGGCATTAATAGCTTCAAAGCTCCTATCCCCACTAATGGCAAGGGCACCTAGTGTGATATTATACCAATGCATTTTATATCTATACATTTGTGTGGACTGCCATTCTGGATAGGACCAAAGCAAGATGCTAAAGAGAAAAAAAAAAAAAAAAAAAGCCTGCCTGGTGGACATCCACCATAAACCAGTTATATATAGGAAGAAACTGCTGTCCAAGAGCAAGAAGGAACAATCTTAGAACTGGAAGCTCACCACTCTCAACTTGAGCAAGAAAATAAGACATCTTGTAAAGTCCCCTAAAGTCAACTACAAAAACTAGATTTGCATACTTAGCTACATCCAAAACTTTAAAAGAAAAGCCCATATTTGCACTGAACTGGTAGCGAATGGTACCACATATACTGAACTGGAGGAAATGGCCAACCTGCTAGCAGACAGGTTCGGTGAAAGCTTCTCCACCCAGTCCCTGCCACATATACCCCAAAAAACACCTACTCTCCACCAAAAATCTCTAAAGAGCAGGTCTTAACCTATTTCTCCAAGGCCAAAATCATAGCCTTTATGGGTCTGAAACATCCCAGGCTGTGTTCTCAATGGTTTAAAACAGGAAAGCAACACCATCTGGTACTCTTCAACCACAGCCTAAGCCAGTGATGGCGAACCTATGACATGTCTAGTGTTCACTACACCAGTTACCAAAGAAAATGAAAAATACAAGTAATGTGTGACCCTGTATTTGTCCATTAAAACTCAACAAAAAAAGTGATTGCATTGATTTGATTAACATCAGGCAATGTGTTCCATATTTTCAGTTAAATTCAAAATTACTATTAAAATTAGGATCATTTTTGGTGCACTATTTTAAGCCCAATATCAGTGTGCATATTCTCTATTGTAATTCATTGATTTTTCATTTACTTTTATAATACATAACACATGATTGGACTATTGTTTTAAATATGTGAAGAATGCTCTTCTGTTCTGACACGGCAGCAGAGTAGAGAGGCATTCAAAATTTGACAGATCCCAAAAGGTTCACCATCATTGGCCCAAGGCTGTTTTTGAATGGAACACAGCTATCATCATCCCCTTGCACAAGGGGGGGGGGTGCATACACAGATCCTGTGAACTATAGGCCCAACCAGCCTTACCTGCAAGGCCATGAAGAGAATCATGGACCTAATCAACAAGGATATAAGAGAGGGTCAAACTGACCCAACCCAGCTTGGTTTTGTTAAAGGGATATCCTGCCTGTTTAACCTTGTGGACTTTTGACAGTCGCCTAAGCCCCGGACAAAGGCAAATTTGTGCATATGGCCTACCTAGACATGGCCAATGCCTTTGACACAATCCCCCACTCCGGCATCAATAATAAACTCCCCCAGCTGGGGTCAACCTATATACACAGTCAGGTGGGTTGCAAATTGGCTCCATCAGCAGACCAGTTACTAAATGACTGGTACCAAAGTCATGGTCAAACTCAATGCAAAATAAATGCATTGTCAGCTTTGGCAAAGGCAATGTCCCTATAGATTACCATAACACCCTAAGCTCTAAATCATTGGAAAGACATTTGGGCACAGGTTTGACAGCAACCTTACTTTTGATCACCATGTCTACACAGTGGTAAGGAAGGCCTTCTATGTTGCTCACCTCAAACAAGGGCAGAGCTTCTAGAACAAAACAGGTTATAACCCCTGTACTCTTCCTTCAAGCCAATAAAAGTACAATGCTCCCTTTGGTATGCATCTAAACAGGCACCTGCAGCAACTGGAGACCCGAAATGTTCCTCAAAGAAAGTTTTGGGGTCTTCAGCACACATCTTACATGGACAGACTGAAATCACTGTCACTATAACTCTACTGTATAGACTACTCAGAGGCAACCTGTACCTTGTATACAGAGCAACCTCCGATACTGCCTTAATGGAAATGCTGCACAGGCGCAAGTCAAATGGTACACTATTCACCCTTCTCTAGGGACCTTAACCTACCATGCGACATCAACAGGACTTTGAGACAGGCATCTCCCACAGGTTACCTCTCCTCTGGAATAAAACTTCCAATACAGGTTAAACAGCCACTTAACCCTTTTAAGGTAAACTTGTACAATTGGATGGGAAAAACATACTATAACTAGACCCTTAAAGGAACAAGGTTTGAACTTGGCTAGGCTTGTAAGGACCCTAGGGCCATTAGTCTAGTTAACGCCTATGAACCTACATACTCAAACCACCACTGGTTAATAAAATTAAATGAAAACTGCAAGAGTCAAGAGGAGGCTTTGACTAAGACACTGAAGTTGGGTAGAAGTTGGTTACCTGAGAAATAGTTAAGAAATGACTTTCAGAGCAGTCCTTGGTCGATTGTGGTTGGTCTTTGCTTTGGCTTATTAGCAGCAGTACAAAGAACTGCCTGCTCACACCCTTGTTCTCCCCTCCCCTTTCCCTGTTTATTACCTTAAGACAATCCCAAAGTTATTACCTGTGGCAGGCACCATTTTTAAAACTACAACCACCCTTGTCACCATCATATGTTCATTTATCAGTTAACAGTTACCCGATTGTTTCCAGCCCCCTCATAACTAACAGGGTCTCTGCTTCGCTCCCCACCCTGCCCCCTATTCCCTCCCACCCCCAGTGGTCCCACCTTTACACTCAAACTCCTCCCAGCTTTCCAGTAGCCAACCACAGTGCTAACCCAACACTACCTCCTCCATCTTCCCACTACTATCACACCTCAACTAACATGTACAAGCATACCTTACCTATGCTCACTGCATGCACTCTCCTTGCATATCTTGCATCCTACCAAAGCTCCATCATTCCCCCACTCAACCACTACCACTGTACTACTACACCATTCATGTCTCACCCTCACTCAGCTCCCCTCCCACCAACTCAACATCCCTATGCACCCCCCCACATATTCTACGAACTACATTACTCGAGCATAAAGCATCCCTACAACTTAACACAGTAACCCTCCCACCATACCCATTACCCAAAGAGCACAATCATAATGTTTCCCTTATAAACAAACACATTCAAAAACTGAGAAAACGAATAACCTCATGCATATCTAAAACTAGCCCCAAGTGGAGATCTCCACCCAACCCTGGCCCTACCATCTCCAACCCCAATCCTCATAAGACTAGAAACCACAACTTCTCCCACATTACAGCCAATAGAAAGTGACTTCCTTCTACTAAGCCTAAATATTAGAAGTATATACAACAAAGTCCATGAACTCCATGCCACCAGACTTGTACTCCCCAGATAGTCATCTGGACAGAAACCTGGCTAAAACCTCACATTACCAGTGAGCAAATACTCCCTACAGGTTATGGCATACTAAGCAGACCGGCTAAACAAGAAAGGAGGCGGTGTAGCTATAAATACTTAAACAGCATCTAAACATCCAGATCTTAAAATAATCAGCTCCACAAATAGACAATGAAGAAATACATACCAACCTCAAAATAAACAAAAACATAATTGGATGCTACTTCCCACCTGGCCAAAAAACATCCCTCCACTAGAAAACCTCCTCAGCTGGTCTACCCACCATCTCCCAAGAAACTATAATTTTAGGCGATTTCAATATTGACTGGCAATCCTGTTCTGGCAACCATCCCACCCATCATGTAAACCTTCATGGCTTCACCCAACTAGTTCAGTAGCCGACCAGGATAAATAAAAACTCCAGCAAGCACACTACCTTGGACTGGATACTAGTCAGTAAGAGCCCCCAGTCATATATAACAGGCTGCTTATCAGATGGCCTCAGTGATCACTCCAACATTCCTACTCAAAAATTACCTATACCAAGCTAAACCGGTCATACCGTCAAATATGTAAAAAAATAAACTTTAACCCACTCACATTCATCTCATCCCTCAAAGAATGCAACTGGCATCCTCTAAAGTACCTCAGTCTTGATGCAGTGAATTCTTTAATACTACCTTCCTGAGCATCCTTAATTACCATGCCGCCATAAGACTTTCCAGAATCAAAGCACAACCCTCCCCATGGCTACAGAAAACCACCAAGTCAGAAATGAAAAACAGGGATAAAGCCTGGGGAGCACTGGCGCAAAATCAAAACCCCCTCAACTAGACAGAAATTACTAGAACTACACAGTCAAAAAGCTAATAAACAGGACAAATTCCAACACTACCAGTCTGCCCTAGAATCCTCCAAACACAGCCACAAACAATTCTGGTCCTCCATAAACTCCATCCTCCACCCAGGTAAAGTCAGTACCCCTCCTCCTAACATCCCTCACTCCTCAGAAAATATGGCTAACTCATTCACACAAACCATATTATCACTAGCTAAACACAACCCCCCTCCAACCCACACCTTCAACTACCATCTCCCCACTGCCTTCTTTGTCTCCTGTACCTACCTCAAACATAGAAAAAAAAACTAACTAAACTTAAGCCCACCAGATTAGCAGACAACCTCCCAAGTGAATACATACAAATCGCAAATGATGCTCTGGTTAATCAAGATGGATACTGGGTAGGCCAATCTGTCAGAAAGTTACATTCCCACACTGGAAAGTATCACAATTCCCCTCCACAAAGGCAGACCCTCCACAGAACTAACCAATTACCACCCCATAGCTATTCTCTCTCCACTCTCAAATACTAGAGAGATGCATACACTCAGGTCTGACTACCTCCTTACCAACAACCTCCTTTCCAACACTCAGCATGGTTTCCGACCAAGCCATAGCACCACTGCCTTACTCTCCTTGACCAACACTATCCTTAAGCATAAAAAAATGGCTCTCTCCTCTACTTTCCGAGATCTAAAGCATTTGACATGGTCCCACACAAACAACTCATCTCAGCCATCAACCTATCCTTCTCAGTCACCAGCTGGTTTCAGAGTTACCTGCCTGACTCTGAACAATCCATTGTATGGCAGAATGACATCTCCCCAACTACCTGCCTCCACAGGGGTTCCTGGATCCTGGATAGATCCTTGGACCCCTACTGTTCTGTTTTCACAAATCTAGCCTCTGCCACCAAACATGGCACACTTGTACAATATGCAGATAATCTGCTCAGCCCAGTCCCTACCCAAACTGCAGTCACACAGGAAGCCTTTTCCTCTGTTGAAACTTGGTTATCCGATGCCAAATTAATACTCAACCCAAACAACTAAACTACTCGTCTTCCAACCCAAACACTCTCACTTTAAACATCACAGCAAGACAAGACCACTATATACCAAACTGAACACACAAAATTGCTAGGGAGTGGAAATAGACAAACTAAAATTTGACATTCACATATCCATGACCATAAAAAAAGTCCACAAAAAAACTAGGAGCGCTACACAGAAATAAGCAACTTCTTACCAAAGCAGCAAAGATTTCAATAGCAAATTCCCACCTTACCTCCACCCTACTTTGCCTCTCTAATATATACCAACCTAAGGCAATGTGATCTAAGCAAGCTAGAGACCTGCTACAACAAAAAATCGCCAAATTCACCACAGGGGCATCCTACTGTAGTCATCACAATCTCACTTGCTTTACTGGGCTGGCTTGAACTCCCTCACCTCCTTCAATGGTATCAACTCGCTCGCCCACAAACCAGTAAACCATCCACCAAAAGTCCCATCCCTCCAGAATCTACTCCAACCCTATCGCACCACCAGACCACTAAGATCCAGCAACAAGTGTCACTTGCAGATCACTAAAGCCAATAACTCTGCTTTTTTCGTACTTTGGATAGTATTGTATGTAGTAGTTGTGAAAGGCTTATCAATGAAAGTGCTTTCGTATCTCATTATCTGATGAAGTCTGTCATTGGAGACGAAAACGCAATTTTGTCAAGAGCGTTAATCTGCAGTTTTTATATGTTCGTGTCTTACTTGGTGGAATTAAACAGTGGAACCTTTGCTGGTGTGTTTCCTGCCTTCTACTAGGCTGTTTTGGATTTTTTTCTTGGTTTTTGGTCGTTTTTCTGCTGGTGAAGCACTATTCTCTTGCACCATAGCCAAATTATGAAACTCCCTCCCACCCACAATTACCTCCATACCATCATGCACCCACTTCAAAACTTAGCGCACCTAAACATGCTGGCTATGCCCTTACAACTCCCACTCTAATATCACCCACCCCATCCAACCACTGCCTTCCTTTCCACTCCACTAACTACCTTGATAATAGCAAGCTCAGATGCTCACAAGCCAGAACTTATACAGCAGGAACTTCTTGTAACATTCGTTAACGTTGGTTATGTACTTTTTGTACCAAGATTCTAGTTGTCTACTGATGTACTATGTTCTTCATCTGTAAATTTGTAATTGCTATGTAAATTGTTAATCGCTATGTAATCCAATGTAACTGTTTATTTTACCTGTGGAGCTTTCCTCCCCGGGCCTCCACTGAAAATGGACCTACATCGTCGGACACTCCTGGTCAAATATAAATAAAATAAATGTGGGTGGTCAGATTATGGTTTGCTTTTTTGTTTTATGTACTACTGTGCTTTCATATCCAGTGGAGACCACATGGTCCTGCAGAGCCAAATAGTGGTTAAAGTTAGAGCTAGAGACAGACAAAACTCTCAAAACTGGGCTAACATTTACTAAAGTGTCTTCTAAAATTGTGGTTTCTGCCGATCCAGCTATTTTTTTTATAGCCCCTATTAGAACAGCTGCAAATTTCAGTGAGGACCAGGGGGGGGTGAAATCAGGATATGATCATGGACTATTAGAGGCAGAGGACAGTTTTGCAACTGCTGGGGGTCAATGAGTGTAGTGGTGATCAGAGAGGGGCTTAAAATTGTTAAAGAAATGGAGAAGTGCTAAGGGAATAATCTGGGATACTATGGGGGCAAGATGAGAGGTTGCTAGGCAGTATGACACACAAGATCCCCCCCCCATTCTGTCCGTATCCCAGTTTGCCAAAAACATCAAATCACTTTAAAATATTAATACATACATTGTGACATTTGAGGAGTCAAGTGACTAGATACTTTTTTTTTTTAAACCAAAGAAATACTATATCAAAATCTTTACAAACTTTATTAAACCACAGCCCAAATAAATTTAGCATTTACAACTGTGACTTTACCTTGGGGCAAAGTCTGTGGTGTCCACTCAGCTTGAGGCACATCTGCACATGTGTGGTGGTGCAACCATTAAAGTCTATGGACAGAACATATTTTTCCTACACCAACACAAAGTTTAAAGTTCAGTTTTTCCTCAGTGACGTCAGTGTATGGAAACTACTTCTCTTGAAATAAAGCAAGAAAATGCTTGCTAATGGGTAGTCTTTTGGCAGTGTTTGCACTACATACGGTGATCCAAGGGCAAGATCAGAAAAAGCTGGAAAATCACTAACTACTTAACTAAAACTTCTGTCCTGTAAACTGGATTCTCTAACTCACTTAAATATGAGGATTTTCTACATTGTTAGCATTATGTATTAGCATTTGCTACATAACCAGTATTAGGGCCTCATTTTATACAGAGTTTCCCTTTTATGGATTAAACATGCCAGTGAGCACTTATCAGATGCATTTTTCTGAAGTCAAAAAATGCAAACTGCAGGCAAGACACTGGTGCTTTCCCCCTGTTGAAAACAGAAATTTAAGGAATGGGTAGAAGAAATTATGTGAAAAGTTATTACAGAAGATGAATTTCTTCTGAAAATATATTTTATTCTACTCCCCCATCTATATTTTATTCTACTCCCCCATCTATATTTTATTCTACTCCCCCATCTATATTTTATTCTACTCCCCCATCTATATTTTATTCTACTCCCCCATCTATAAAGTGGAGTTTTTAGGATAAAACAAGATATGGTCAAGTAAAAAAATATAGGGACTGAAAGGTTAAACATTGCAGAAGACTGGGAATTCCACAGAACAAGAGGTGCAATTGCAGAGTGCCAAGGAGAAAATGAGGCATCACCTTGATGGTATGGAGTTTAGAAAGGCTGTTAAGCAACTGTTAACTCCACAGCACAACTTTTAGCACAATGGCTCAAGCGACAGAAAGTAGACAGAGCTGTTGCTATATTCTGGGAGCATAGAACAAGGAAAATAACCAGAAATGCTGCAGAGATATCAGAAATATTTCAGACATTTTAGGAAAATCTGAAGAAAAGCAAAGAAATATGAATCAAGGAAAAAATACAAATTGAAATATTTATGGAAGAATTAAAAGTATGCCAAGGCTAGAGATACACAAGGTCCAATAACCAACTGCAAGAATGCAAGAGGATGTAAAAAATGGTGATGTATATTCAATCTACAGGAAAATTCCCAGAAAAAGATTGTTTTCCTGTAGTAGTTGGAAGTTAGGAGGAAGAATGTGCTTAAGATTTGGAATTTATTTTTAACAGTATTTTAAAAGGAGAAGTACCAAAGTAGAGACCCCTCAGATCAGATCCAGCTTCATACAAGCCATTTCAATTCTAAACCATGATTAAAGTGTTTAGGCCTATAATGGCCAAGAGAATGGCAAAGGTGATGCCAAAATTGATAGATATGAATCTGAGCTTTGAAGGGGAGCAAATATTTGATAAAGTTAATGTTAAAATGATTATCCAGAGGGAAGCAAAATGTAAGAAAATACCACTGTTTCTGGTGGGTCTTTAAGCAGAGAAAGCATTTGACAGAGTAAGCTGGGATTTTGAGTAGGGTACTGGAAGCATTTGCATTCCTTGATAAATTAAAATGATGAAACTAAAAGGTTGATTAGGATACAAGGATGAGGTAAAAAAAAAAAAAAAATTTAAGAGTGAGGGTATTCTCCCTGAAGTTTTGTTTGAGCAGAGGAATCCGGCGGGGGTGTCCTTTCCCCTTTGTGTTACATTCAGAACCACTGGCAAAGAAAATAAGGGAATCAGAAATTCAAAGATATAATCTGTATGGTACTCAAAGAAAAGTTGAGTTTATTTACAGAGAATATTTTATACCTGAAAAATAAAAGGACACTTAATGCTGTGGAATATTCTCAGTTTCAGGTCTTTTCAGGATACAAACTTAAAATGTTAAAACAAAGACAATAGCTGTTTATGCACCCACACACAAATTGGTATAGCAATGCTCATATTTATGGGGTCATGATAAAGTACTTAATAGTATGAATTAAAAAGGATTCTGTATGCCAGCCAAGGATATGGGAGACAAAATAAAAAAAATCTGGAAGCCGGTTTCAATCTACGGATGGAAAGATACAGTGAAATTGTTTTTAGTCTCTCTAGTTTTTATCCAGAGGTCATGCATATATTTTTTTTAATCAGAAGTGAACAGCAATTAAAAAAAAGTTAAACGATTTTATTCGGGAGGGAAAGAGGAAAGCATCAAGTGGGTTAACATGATCCTTCCAATAGAACAAGGTGGTTTGGGATTGCCTGATTTAAAGGGCTATTTCAGGGCTATACAGTTAAGGCTCCTATACATATACAAGCAACAAGTTATAATTCAAAGTGAAAAGGGATAATGATGAAAAATGAGGAGCCTAAAAAAAAAGATACTGGATGAAGATGTTCAAGGAGAATAGCCACACAGATTACATTCATAAAGTAGCAGAAATTATTCTATGAACCAAGCCAACACAGATGGAGAAAGGAGATTCTACCAGTAGGGATAACTGCAATTAGGGTACACAGAAAAGGCAAGAGTGGACGGGAATTTACTGGAGAAGACTGGCAAAGGATCCAAGGTATTAGGAGCAAATAATTAGAAGGAAAGGTAATAGAATGGAAATAGGCCAATAATTTGGACTGCAGGCTAGATATTGCCCTCTCTACCAATGAGACTAGACAAAAAAAGAGAAAGAAAGAGAATCATAAGCAAAACACCAGCACTTTAGAGGTTTTAGTAAAATCTAGAATAGAAGCTGCTGTAAAAACAGGATAATTATTAGTGTATATGAAATATTGCAGGATAAATATAGAAACAGAAAGTTAAAAAGGACTGGGAAGGAAATACAATGGATGAGGGAATGTATGTATGAATCCCAAATATGAAACCAAGTCTAGAAGATTTAGGATCTTTGCTTGGGAAATATTTGCATAGTTTTTTTTTCTCTCGCTGCAAGCGGACTCCAAAGAATTCTTCAGATAGATTGCAAACTGAGGTGTGATGAGAAAGAGGCAACTGGAACATAGAGTATGAGTTGGCAGACTTAAGTCCCTGCAGACTACTAATATCAAGAAGTACTAGGTGAGCAAAATGGTATAATTACAGAAATGATTTTCTGAGGTGTGATACAGAATCAGAATTGCCTAGATATAGTAACGTCTTGTCAAGTTTAGTTCTAGTAGCTTCCAAAAAAGCATTTACTGGAAAATGGAAATGTACTACAATTAGTGAATATAGCAACAAAGACCAAACTGAAGTGGGATCTTTACAAAAAGGGTAGGAGCAAGTTACATAGAACAAATGGGAATTGTGGAACAATACATGCGGAATATAGTTTTGGAGGAGTCAGGATTAAGGGAAGTGAGAAATTTAATGAGCTTAGTGATGTTCGACTGAAAATGAATAGTTAGTTTGCAAGTGAAAATGTCAGTATGGTGTTGGTCTTGGTTCAATAAAAATGTTTGTTAAATAGATGCACTTTGGTCTTCCAAGAGGACTACTCATTGAACAGCAGCTTAACTTCAGATCTCCCAGTGTGAAAACAAACTGGGAAATAGCCAGTTATATTGCCAGCTTTGATAAAATTCACTTACTGGCTAAACAGTACACTGCTTGGATGCCAGCAAAGAAATTAAGAGCCTGAAAGAAAAAAGAAAAAAATACTGAAAGGAAAGAATCCTGCAGCTGTTCAGCAAAAAGTTGCCCAACCTTCAGCTTTGCTGCAAGACATGGCTTGCTATAATCTAAAGGAAAAATATGCCAAATGTGCTCAGAACTGATAAGAAAACACTGGAGTATAAACTCAAAAGGCTGAGAAAAACGAAAGCTTTAAACATTCATGATCTCATAAAAACCACACAAATCAGAGGTCAAAATGAAAAAACCCTCTGGCAGAGTACGAGACTGCTCAGATATTGCAAAAAAATTGCAAAATTAGGGAACAGAGCATTTAACTGAATGTGCACACCGAGTATGCTTCAAATATGGCAATGAGAAAGCAGCCAAAACCATTAGTAAGATGCAAATTTACTAGCAGAAAAATTTGCTTTACAAAACTGTGGTAAAAGGGCAAAGCATTAAAAGTTAAGAGTATCTGTGGAAAAGGATTACCAACTGTATAATTTATTCCAGTAATAAAGGAAGGTAGACAGTCAGGTGTGAGATTCAAGCTGCTATAACCAGTCTTTTGATGGAGAGAAGCACAGAAGTTCAGCAGAAGAACCTGGGGTACCTTTGAATTTAACTGAACTGGAGATGATCAGCAACACAGAAATTAGTGAATAAATGTCAGACTGCTAAGCATCCAATCACATTTGTGAATTAAGTCTGCAAGTAGAAAAGGCTGTCACCGATTTTCTTAAACTTCTAGGGAACTGAAAAGCATTTACCAGACTTCATGTCAGTAATGTTTGGAAGGCTTTGAGGTGAAAAGGAAAAAGGTAACAAAGTAAAAATTTCCGTTAACAGTATTTCTATGAAGAATTGTTTGTTATATAATAAAAGTAGCTCAAAAAAAAGCAAAATTGTATGAAATATTTTTATTTCTTGTACACAATGTTAAAAGTACATGGATTTTTTCCCCCTCATCTTCCATTTTTGGTATTAAGAAATGCTGTCATTACAGTGCAAGAGGAAAAGCTAAACAAAAGCATGTCTAAGTGAAGTCTAATCTTGGGTTATTGAGGTGGGGATGAGGTGTGAAGGCACACAGATCATAATATATGTAAGAACTATGTTTGTTCTCTTACTTTTGCAGAAGGTGAAGGTCTGTATCAAGACCCTTTAACAATTATGTGGAAAAAAAACACTAAATATAATGAAGTTTTCTTTTAGCAATAAAGGTTTCAGCTAGTCTTTCAGGCTGAAACTGAGACTACACTTTTCTCTTGAGTTTCCATGGAGATAAGCTAACAGAGTAACAAGAGACAGAACACTGGTTTCTTCAAGGCAGTTTTCTGAAAGTATGCAAGTTGTTCATCGGGGGGGGGGTGATCAACAGTTGCAGAAACGGGCAATAAGATGATTCTCAGCATGAATAACCAATTTCATGTTAATTAGGGCCTGTGTAGCAGCCATTTGGCACAGATGTTTTATTAGGAAGGGTAAACATTTGAAGGTGTACATAGTTGTGTGCATACATTAAGCTAACAAGTTCTGTGGGCGTTTGGCCTTTTGTTTGTGGGTTTTTATTAAGAAGTCTTGTAAAATGGGATAGGTTCCAATGTTAAGAATAAAGCTCACACATTAATGGGTACATAAAATCACAAAAGCTGGAAACATTTAAAAAAGCTGCCATATACAATGGGTGGGAATAATGGACTTCTTGCCATAATGGTGCCACTTTCCATATTAATCTTGGAATGGTCTTACAGGTACAGAAAAAAGGAAATTATATTAAGAAATGCACAGTGTAAATAGCAATGCTACAGGAGACATTTGTAAAGAAATTAACATGTGAACTTGATAGTATTTTGGGCTTGATAATCTGCAGCATATCAGAGAAAGTAAGTTGTAATTAAATTAATCGCTAGAGATTCTTCAATAGTGATATAGGTAAAAGAGTTATGGTATTAAGAGGCTACTAGTAAGGGATGAGGATTATGCTGGTGTGTACTTTTATTCCACCTACAACTGCTATTAGAGCTTAAAAATTTTGGGAGAAAAATCAGCTTTCAGCAGGAATTACTTTTAGGTAGAGATTGGAATTTGATTTGCAACGAGAATATACTTGGGGGCCTGAAATGGATAATGTAACAAATGACTGTAGATTTCTGGAAAAAATTATGAAAATATTTGACAAGAAAAACATACATTAGTAGGAACTCCAGAGAAGGTACATATTCAAGGTACAATAACGGTTAGACTAAAATACTTCACATGCGCATTTGAGAACTTTGACACATCCAACATAATCAGATCATGTACCAATAACAATCACGATAAAATTCAGGGTAGTGAAGTAAAAGTTGAGACGCTGGCACTTCCGCATCTATTTGTTAAAAAAAAGGAATTTAGGAGACAGTGGAAATTATCTGGGAGTTATTAGGGAAGACAGAATATACTCCAGAAGCTCGAGCTAGTGACAGGGCTAAAAATGAAAGTGTAGTTTTAAAGACTGGGTAGAAATAAGAGATCTGGTTAAGTAGAAAGACTTTAGAGGGGTCGGCAAAGGTTTAAGTATTAAAGTAAGGGGAATCTCTTGGAACAAGAGACAGCACATGCTATAAAGCAACTGTTTCATAAAGTTTGTGCTCTGGAGTTTGTCACAACGACTTGGGCAACAGAAAGGATCATTTGCCAAACTTAGGGAGCCTATAACAAGAAAGATTCTGCAGAAATTAGAGGCATTTTGTAAATTATGAAAATTTGTTTAAAGCAGAAGTGGGGGAAAAAATGTTTCCATTTGTGCTTTATGCAGGACAAATATTCCAAGATTAGAGGTAAATGAGGCTCAACAACCAACAGTTAACACAGAAAAGAAAAATGGTGATGCATAAATCAATCTGTATTGAAGGTTTCAAGGAATAGAGGGTATTCCAGTGGGAGTTTGGAAGCTAGGAGGGAAGAAAACATTGGGAAAATTATGTTTAACACTGTTTTAAAAGGACGGGAGGTATCAACATCCTGGAAAGTGGCTATAACTAAAGATGTTAAAGAGCAACCTGATCCAGCTTCATATAGGCTCATTTCAATTTTAAAACCATGACTATAAAGGTGTTTGCATCTACAGTGGCAAAGGTGATGCCAAAATTGATGGATATGAACCAATGGGGTTTTGTGGAGAGGAGGCATAATTTTAAATTAACCAGTGAAGTTTGACAGTTAAAGCATTGAAGCATTTTATTTGAAAGGGAAAAAGAGCAAAACTCAAGTGGGATAAGTTGATTCTCCCAAAAGAACAAGTATGTTTAGGATTAGCCGATTTGAAGGGATACTTTAGAGCTACAAAATTAACACCTGCACAAAACGGGCAGAAAGCTACAATTCCAAGTGGAAAGTAATGGTAATGAAGCAAGGGGGAAATTGAAATATGGAAAGAAAGGGATTTTGGAAGCAGATCCTTAAGGAGAGTAACAGGTCATGCAATTTTTTTTTTTTCATAAAGCAGCAGAAAGCATACCAAGAACCAAGCCAACACAGAAAACAGAATTGCAATTAAGGGTACAAAGAATAGACAAGAGGGGGAGGTCATGCAATTTTTTTTTTCATAAAGCAGCAGAAAGCATACCAAGAACCAAGCCAACACAGAAAACAGAATTGCAATTAAGGGTACAAAGAATAGACAAGAGGGGACTGGAGTTTAATGGAGGAAGCTGCCAAAGGAAAGACTAGTGTAAAAATCTTGCCATAACCATAGAAGACCATTCTCTTCCATGTTGCAGTATTCAAAACGAGGGATTCTCCATCTAGGTGACCAGAACATCTGGCCAGTATACAAGACTTATTAATGCAAGGCAAGTGGGACATTGCACAAAGACAGCAGGGAGCATAGGCCATAATTGATATCTGCATGTACTATCCTCAGAACTGAATGCCCCAGTCACACCAGTCCAAGGATTAAAAGGAGAGGAAACCATCACCCAGCAAAATACAAGGACCAAGGGGGAAGAAGGGTGGGATAGAATACAGCAACATGAAGAGAACATCTATGGTTAAGGTAAGGTTTTACACAACTACTGTCTCCTATTCCATGTTGCAGTATTCATAACATGAGGGATAGTACCAAAGCACATGAAAGGGCAAGGGAGGAACTCTCCACAAAACTGTGCAGGGACCGCAAAGGCCATCCAGCTTGTAATGTTTGGTAAAGGTGCGGATAGAAAATAATGTAGCTGCCTCCAAGATGGAAGCAGTGTCCAAACCCTTGATAAAGCAACAGCCCTAGTGGAATGAATGTTCAGAGGAAGAGGTTTACCATGGAAAACAAGAGAAATGACCTTTGACATCCATGAAGAAATGGTCTGTTGACACAGGCTTTCCTAGCGCCCTGGGAGTGAAAGGAAACAAAAGTTGCTCTGACTTCTGTTTTATCCAGGGAAAATCTGATTTGGATATGCACATCCAAGGTATGCAACACCTTTCACTGAATTTTGAGGCAAGGGAAATGGACAAATAGATTGGTTAAGGAATTAGAAGTTATGTACCTACCATAACGTTCCAGGTTAGTTGTCTTCTCTCGCCTTCTTTCTTGCTGGATGGGTTCGGAGCCGATCCTCGGCTCAGACTCGGCACTTGCTTTAGCTTGAGAACTCCTTTTACCAGCTCGAGGCAACCCTATATCCCATGATGCAAGGCGGAACTACCTCAGATCTCGTTTGGTAGCTAACCTACCCTGCTAAGGACTAACCTAACATAATTAGGAAAACCCAAGTTCATAATAAGAGCCCTCAAATGAAGGCTCAGGAGGAAACAACCTGATAGGAGGAAACAACCTGATAGGAACTCTTCAAGATCTGTCCAGGCCAGGGGGAAGGAGGGAGGGATGCAAGAAAGAAGGCGAGAGAAGACAACTAACATGGAACGTTATGGTAGGTACATAACTTCTAAATGTTAAGTTGTCAATCTCGCCTTCATTCTTGCTGGATGGGACTGCGTCCCTAGCACCTGTATCCCGGGTGGCTCAATGGAACAGACTCTGGAGAACTGTGGAACCAAAACTGGCCCTGTCTCTGGAGGCCAAGTCTAACTTGTAATGAGAGACAAAGGTATGAGGAGTGGCCCAAGTAGCTGCTGCACAAATGGTATCAATGGGTAGTCTATCCTGAAAGGCTGCAGAAGTGGATAGACTCCTGGTTGAGTGTGCTTTCGGTTTAGAAGATAGTTGCTTGCCTCAGAGAGTACACATAGGAAATGGTGGAAGACAACCATCTGGATAAGGTCACTTTAGAAACTGGAAGACCTATCCTGTTTTCTGCATAGGAGACAAATAATTGGTCCGATTTCCTGAATTGTTTCGTTCTATGCAAATAGTACCTGAGCTGACTATGGATATCCAAAAAATGAAGCTTTTGTTCAGCTCTGTCAGAATAGTTTGGGAAAAAGACTGGTAAATCTACGAATTGATTAATATTTGTTTGGGACAACTTTGGGGAGAAAGGACGGGTTCGTTCTTAAGGATACCCTGTCCTTATGAAAAACCAAGTAAGGGGAACGGATGCAGAGAGCTTGAATCTCAGAAACCCTTCTTGCTGAAGTGACAGCCAGTAAGAATATAGTTTTCCAGGTCAATAATTTCAAAGAACATGAAGCAGACGGTTCGAAGGGAGGTAACATCAAGGATGCCAACATTAAATTTAGATCCCATTGCGGAGGAGGATGCTTTATCGGCGGCTTTAGGAGAAAAACTCCTCTGAGAAAGGCCTTGCATAATCTATGAGACAATGTTATTATCATGCAAGCCAACATGATACTTGGAAATAGCAGCCAGTTGAACTTTAACTGTAGATGAAGAAGATCCTGACTGAAAAACTTCAGCCAGGAAATCTAAAACAGAATGCACAGGAGCAGTAAAGGGATCAATATTCCTGGAATTTGCCCAAATAGAAAAACGTCGCCACTTGCTAGCATAAACAGTTCTGGTGGACGACTTAAGACACTAAGATGTCTGACGGAATCAGATCGGAAGCCTGGCTAGGGAAGGAAGTGGAGCAACCAAGCAGTGAGGTTGAGAGAATGAATGGCCCGGTGCTGCTGACCCGACTGGTGGATCAAAAGATCCGGAACTGGGTCCAGATGCCAGGGCTGCACCAGGAGGTGACTATGCAGAGACGGAAACCAAATTTGTCGAGGCCAGTAAGGGGCAATGAGAATCAACTTGGCCCTCAAAACGGTGGCTTTCTGAATGACTTGTGGAATCAAGGGAAAGGGAGGAAAAGCGTACAGAAGTCCCCAGGGCCAATCCTGAGTTAGAGAGTCTCAGGGGTTGGCCTGGTAGGGGAAAGAGGGTGAAAAAAAAAATCGGGGCACTTGTTGTTTTGAGGTGTAGCAAAAAGATCGCAACAAGGTGTGCCCCACTTCAGAAAAATCTGATCCACTACAGATTGATTGAGAGACCACTCGTGAGGCATCAGAATGGATCTGCTCAGCCTGTCCGCCAAGAGGTTGGACCTGCCGGGGATGTGCGTTGCTATCAGAAACCGATGAGAGGAGATTGCCCATTGCCAAAGTCTGAGAGCTTCGACACAATGGATAGGACCTGGTCCCGCCCTGCTTGTTGATGTACCAGACCACGGACATGTTGTCCGTTTGTACTGCAATAGTCCCCGTGAGAAGAAAGTCGTTGAGGGCTTGCAACGTTAAAAGCACCGCTCATCTCCAGGACATTGATGTGCAGATGGTATTCTATGGGTTGCCACGTCCCGTGGACCATCCTGCCCTGATAATGCCCCCCCACCCGATCAGAGAGGCATCCATAGTAACTGTGGCAACTGGAGGAGGGAGAACAAAGGGTCAGCCCTGATGAAGAAGAGGGGAAGATATCCACCAGTTCAGATGAGATCTGCACGATTGTGTGACTAAGATTTCATGCCTCATCGGAAGACTGTGGTACGACCACTGAGTGAATAACATCCACTGCAGAAGACGCATGTGGAAGCGAGCCAGTGGTAGAAGAACAATGGCCGCAGCCATAAGACCTAGAACCTTTAGTATCAATCTGGCTTTGACCTTGCTGCTCTGCAATAGAATCCGAACAAATTTTTGGATGTCCAGAATTCTTTGATCTGTTAGACTGGCTAACATTTTGACTGTTTAATTCTGCGCCTATAAAGGTGATAGATTGGCAAGGCCGCAGAGAAGATTTTTCGAAATTTACTGAAATTCCCAAACTCCTGCAAAGCTGCAGAGTGTAGTCTCTGGTCTGAAGAAGCTGACACCTGGTGGTGGCGGAGAGGAGCCAGTCGTCCAAATAAGGAAACACCTGGAATCCTTGACGTCTCAGATGAGCTGTGACCACTGCCATGCATTTGGTAAACACTCTGGGGGCTGAAGTGAGGCCAAAGGGCAGGGCTCTGAATTGGTAATGACTGGTCCCTAGCGAAGCGGAGAAACCTTCTGGAGCGCCTGTGAATCTTTATATGATAGTACGCGTCCTGAAGGTCTATAGAGCACATCCAGTTGTCCTTGCCCAGAAAGGGCAGAATGGACTGAAGCGTGACCATCCGGAATCTTGCCTTCTTGACAAATCTGTTTAGACTGCTCAGGTCTAATATTGGTCTCCAATCTCCCGTCCTTTTGGGGACCAAAAGAATCTCAGTAGACGCCGGATCCTACTTGGTCTGCCGGAACAGTCTGGACGGCTCTTTTTCCTAGGAGCTTTGAAACCTCCTGTTCTGCCAAATCCCTTTGACCGGGTGAGATGTCTGGAAGGGATTGTTGAGGTACGAGATACCTTTTGAAGGGGATTTTGTAACCCTCTGATATGATCGACTGTACCCACATATCTTGTGAGGGGGAATGCCAGGCTACTGGGTACAGCGAAATCCTTCAGACTGCCTCCAAGGGTGGACAGTCTGGCAACACCTCAGGGGTGCTGAAAGGGCTTCAGGAAGAGACTCCCTGTTGCCCTGGTTCTGAGGACCCCCCCCCCTGCCTCTAGGACGGCGTCTATTAGTTACCCCCTCTGCCTCTGGGGGTAAACTGACCACGTGTGTCCAGTGTAGCTCCTTGGGCTTTGCAGAACCACATCTTCCCTCCCTTCTGACCCTTGGGATATGGTCTAGAAGGGGTGGAAAAATGGACTCCAACGGCAGAAAGAGTTTTACCGTCCTGCTCACACCTGGTCAAGGTATCCTTCACCTGAGGTCAGAACAAAGCCGAACCATCAAAGGGGGTATTGGTGAAGGACGCCTTAAAGGGGTCTGCAAAATTACAAAGCCAGAGCCACTCCTGTGCCTGCGGCCCTGCTCGCTCCATCGGCCGCATAGGATATGAGCCGCATGGAGGAGTTGGATAAGGAATTCAGGATTGCTAGCTGTGAGGCAATCTTTTCTTGAGCCCCAGCAGCAGAAGGATCCTGGACCACTTCACCTAGTTCCTTGAGAATATATCTTTGAAGCCTGGTGAAGTGACAAAGGTAGTTCAGCGAACGCATAGCAAAGGTCGCTGAAGAAAACATCCGCTTTCCATACCTGTCCATGGTCCTAGAATCCTTGTTGGGAGGATGGACAGGTACTGAAGGATCCGCAAGTTCCTTCTTAGTGGCCGCCGCCACCACCATAGCATCCACAGAGACGCCCTTGGAAAGAAACTGTTTGTCCGTAGGGGCCGTAATAAACTTGGATGGTCTCCTGGGGACAGGTTCCACAGAATCTGGAGCTGCCCACGCCTTCCGAGCCACTACCTGCATAAGTGGGTCGAAAGGCGGAGACACCCAGGAGGTGGAGGGTCGGGATCCAAAAGCCTCCAGGTATACCGACTCATCCTCGGAGGGATCAATGGATGGCCAATTCCCCTCTGTTTGAGGAGCTCAAGGATGTCTGAAAAGGAGACATCCTCAGAGGGGGATCGTGGGGAACCCTCAGACTCATCTAAGTCGGTATCAGATGTAGTAGACTCAGGGGAGTCTGTGTGTTTCCTCTTACACGTCCTCTTCCGAGGGGGTTCACCTGCAGGATCAGGAGAAACTTCGGAAGAGGAGGAAATTCCCAATGGGGAAACCTGGGGCGATGGATCCCTGGGCCTGAGAGCAAGAGGTGTCTACAGGCACCGAAGAGGGATGGACCGTTGACCTGGCTCAGGAGCCAGGACACTCCTCATCACCTCAAAGGCTCCCCTCCCCGGGAGACCGGAATATCCCCGTTCCGAGGACACAGGAATTCCCGGCTCCACTGAGAGGGAAGGCTCCGAGGCTGATGTCGGTGCCGAGCTTACCAAAGCCGAAGCCCCAAGAGGGAGAGCGGGGTTGGACAAGGGTCCGATGCCACTAGCCCCCTCGGAGCCGACCAGGGAAACCCGACGACCAGATCCCTCCAAGGAAGGTCTCAGGGAGGAAATCGGTGCCAAAGACGGAGCCTAAGGATGTATCGGCTCCGGCGCCGAAACAGTCGCTGTCCGAGAAGCTCCGGCTCCGAACTCTGGTGGGGAGTCTGAGGAGGAAGTTTCAAGGGGTGAAGCAATAGCCGAAGTCTGCTGAGACGGGCTATGGAGCATTTGGGCCAGTGCCTGCGACTTAACAGCCTGCTTACCACCCTCTCTAAGTCATGGTCAGACAGCCTGGAAGATCTCGAAGATCGGCTCCGATGGCTCCGCTCCAACAAAAGAGGAGACCCCGGAGCAGAGTGGATACTCGGCAACGAAGGGGACTGAGAGCTCTTTCGGGACGAAGTCATCGGAGCCGAAGTCCCCTGAATTCCAGATGGAGCCGAAGGTTTCTCGGCTCCGATGCTGGATAAGGTGTCGGCTCCAGCCGGAGCCGACAAGGCCACAGTAGATCGGGTGTTGGAACCAATCTGTGCCGAACCCACTACTTTCGAAGCAGAAAGATCGGCTCCAGCCGGAGCCGATCTCTGCTCAGACGGAGCCACCGGAGGAGGCTTAGATAGTGTAGCCTGAACCTTCGGAGGCTTAGAAGGTTTACTGGACCCTGTTTTAGAGGGAGAACCTTCTGGCTTAAGTAAGCCATGGAGGATCAATTTATTCCTCCTTTCCTGCAGGACTCTCTGGCTAAAAGAGTGACACAAAGCACAGGAGTCCTGCAGGTGCAAAGGCCCCAGGCAATAAACACAAGAAGTGTGACCGTCTGTCAGAGACATCTTCTGACAGCACGAGTCACACTTCTTGAAGCCTGAGACCTTGCCTTCCTTAGACATAGTCCTAGAGGAAGAAGTCACACACCCCCCAACAATCACACAATTAATCCCCCAACACACAGACACAGGTAGGGATTAAGCAATGGGGTCTAGGCCTAACTAACAATTATAAAAAGAATTTAAAACTTTTTAAAGTTTAAGGGAAATAGGGTGGGCTGTAGAAACACTACACACTATAACAAGGGGAGTAAGGGAGAAATAAATCCCTGACTAAGCTTTTTTTGACAAAAATCAACTTCCCTCAGCTGGCAAAGGAGACCTCTTTCGCTAAGCGGCAAACGAGATCTGAGGTAGTTCCACCTTGCATCATGGGATATAGGGTTGCCTCGAGCTGGTAAAAGGAGTTCAAGCTAAAGCAAGTGCCGAGTCGGAGCCATCCAGCAAGAATGAAGGCGAGATTGACAACTTAACATCAGTGCATTAACTACCCTGGGGCATGAAAGGATCAATACACAGAGACCCTATCTTTGTGGAAAATGGAGAAAGGTAAAGATACCATTAAGCCTGGAGTTCGGAGAATCTCCTAGCAGAAGTGATTGCCACCAACAGCAGTCTTCCAAGTGCAATGCTTTAAGGAAGCCATGACAGCAGGTTTAAAGGTGGCTTGGGCAAGTTTCCAGTACAAAATTCAAGTCTGAGTGGAGGAACAGGTTTACTGAGAGGTCAGATAGGAAGGATGCCTTTAAGAAAAACATTCAACATCGAGCCTAGAGGCCAAGGGAAAGAGGCAGACATGCAAGCTTTTACAGAAGAAAAAGCCAATCAGGCCTCAAGCAGCTCATACACAGTAAACTCAGTTAAATGTAACTCAAGCAACCGGCAAAAAATATCAAAGAAATACAATACAATTTTCATGTGTTGCACTTTCCCCCTGCAGAAACATACCTTCCGTTTTTGAGTTTTAGAGTTTAAGAATAAATTCCCTCTCCCCATCCTGAGAACAAATCAAACCAATAGTACAGGGTATAGTATTAGTCGGGCCTATTTTTAATAGCAACTCAAGCAACCAGAAGCTACAGTTATCTGGCATCTACCAATCCCCATGGGTGCTAGTTTACTGCAAGACTAAATATCCACTGAAAATGGATCTAGCAGTTTTTAGACACCAGATGGAGAACCTTTTCCACTTGGAAAAGTAGGATCTCATACTATTAAGTTTCCTGGCTTGCTGCAGGACTAGAAGAATGTCCTGAGAAAAGGTGTCAAAAAGGGATCAGAAGCTCACCCATAGTTAGGTTCAGGTTAAGTGTGGGTGAACAAGTGATATTTTCTTGAGAAAGGACACCCTGTGGGATAACTTGTGAGGATTGCCCTTGGCTAATGCAGAAGAGGGAACCAATGCTGCCTTGGCCAAAAGGGAGTCACCAACAAGATTTTTGGTTTGTCCTGCTGAATCTTCAGCAGAACTTTCTGAATAAGTGGGAAGGGGAGAATTCATGTGAAAAGAAGCATTCCCTTCAAGACATTGAAAGGGCATTCACCTTCCATACCAAGCAGCCTTGGACTGGCACAAAATTGGGAAAGTTTGTTCAGAGGAGAGGCAAAAGATCTATTTCAGGTGTACCCCACTGGTGGAGAATATCCAGAAACATCCCTTTGAAGCATCCATTTGTAGGATTGAGTCATGGACCTGCTTAGAGTGTATGCCAGAACATTGAGCTGAAGGAATGTAGACAGCTTGTAAGGTGACTGATATCTCCCAAGCCTGAAGAGCCAACCTGCAAAGCAGATAAGACTTTGATCCCAGTTTGTTCACATAACAAAAGTACTTTGGTGTTGTCTGAACAACTTCAGAGGGCCTTGGCGAAGAAGATTGGAAAGCTTTAAGAGCAAAATCAAAGCCCCCATTTCTTTGATGTTTGTGTGTTCCTTCCTTATAAAGGGAACCCAAAGACCCTGAACCTTCAGGTTTCCTAAGGTTGCTCTCCAACCCCAGGTCTGAGGCATCTGAACAGCTGAGCAGGAAGAGGCTGCAAACAGAGACCTGGGTTCAGTTTAATTTGCCAAAGCCACTACTGCAGTTTTCTTTCGACAGAAAACAATCCACAGTATGTGCATGCTGTGACAAGAGATTTCATATGACCCTGGAATTTCCTCATGGGTAGTTTGGCCAAGAGTAGCATGGGAATAATTGATGCCACAAATCCCAGACGTCTGAGAAACTCCCTTGCTGTCAAAGTAGTGAGTGGTAGGAGTTGCTAAAAGTAGGCTAGAAGCGACTGCACTTTCTGAAGGGTCAGAAATGTCATTAGATCTGTCCTTAACCTTCACCCCAGGAAGACCTGGTCCTGAGAAGTGAGGGAGAATTTTTTTTGTAAGTGACAGTAAACCACAGGCGTAGAAGCAAGCTGATTGTTATCTGGAGATTCTCCAGCAGAATTTCTGGAAGAGTTGCTTGGATGAGCAGGTTGTCCAGGTAAGGATAAACATGTATTCCTTAAAGTCTGCAAAAGGCAATAACATGAGCCAAGCATTTTGTGAATACCTTTGGGGCTGTGGAAGAGTCCAAAGGGCAAAGCACAGAACTGAAAATGAGAAGCAACAGAATAAAGCATTTCCTGAAAAGGGGATGCATGGGGATATGAAGATATGCATCTTTGATAGACACCAGAAAGCCCTGAGGCAGTAGAAGTGGGAACAATGTCTGGAGGGAGAGCATGTAAAAGGAGGAAACTTTCAGTTACAGGTT
This sequence comes from Protopterus annectens, assembly GCF_019279795.1. Lineage (NCBI taxonomy): Eukaryota > Metazoa > Chordata > Ceratodontiformes > Protopteridae > Protopterus > Protopterus annectens. Next base: position 598,944,743 of record NC_056737.1, read on the forward strand.
GGTTGAAAGATAAGATAGATATGTCTGGGGTCTCTCCATCCCATATACTTCCTAAACCAGAAACAGAAACAAAGTAAAAGCTCCTTTCCTCTATGGACTCCTGGAATGGTTTTCCAGGAACCAGAAGTACCAAAGGGAAAAAAGGAAGCTGGTAGGTGGAATGGACTTGCCAACCATGTAACATCCATTTTGGACACAATTAAGAAAGCATTTGGATCCATTTTTGGACAATTGAAAGCACCCACCCAAATTTGTCTAATGTAATTCCAAATAGAAGTGCTGGAAAGAGGGAAGAGAAGTGAATGGGGCAAGAAGGCATTGCCTCGACGACTCATGGCCTCAAGCCCCCATTTCTAGGCAAACCAAAGTCCTGGAAGAGCCTGGTGTTTGCATGGCCCCTTCTTGGAAGTGGCTGTAGGTGTTCCAAGGCACATTTTGTGAGGAAACTGTCCTGAAGGATGATTCTTGCAATACTGGGGACACAAATATGCTTAAGTTCCTGTAACTCCTTCCCTTTTTCCTGGAGATTTGAAAAGGAAAGCAGCATTAGCTCCCAAGAGCCAGAATCAAGAGAAGCATTCATAAGTTTTACCTTGGGCTGCATTCTCAAAGAATATCTTCTTGGGAATGAGCCAGATGTACCTGATCTAGTAGATACTACTGCTGCATCACAACTGCACTTTACTGAATGAGGAGTCACTTGGGAAGAAGCTGTCAAAAGGGAGAAAATTTTAACCTTAACTGCAGAGTCTAGAAGGTCCAACAGCAGCTGTGAACTCAGAGCAAAGCTAAAGCACATTTGGACATATACATTTGATAATCAATGGCCCTGAACACCAGTGTATTCTCCAACAAGTTACTGCAGTTATCAGATGAAGCACAGTAGTGGAACATAGAACTTTTGAAGGTCTATCAGCAGACACTTGGATAACAGCAGGATCTGCAGGAGGACATTTAAAAAGAAATTTCCTGTCCTCTGGTACCTTGTAAAATCTATCCAGCCTTTTAGGGGCAGGAGTTGTCTGGTGCCTTGTATGCTGACGAAGGCAACCAAAAAGGCATGCAACACAATACCATAAGGTGAATGGAAGTCCACCTGTAAGATTATAGTGCCTATTATGTACCTCAAACTTAGAAGCAGCCCCATTTAAAGAAGTCTCTCATCCTAGAAATGGTCTCAAAACGTCCTCCTCAGGAGAGTCAATACCATTTGACTACTTCAGAAGCAGAACCCAAAGGAGAAGCTATCTGGGTGGAATAGGCAAGAGACTCATTTGAAGAGGAAAGTTCCTCTTTAGAATGCTCCTCTCCAAATTGCAGCTCCTTGGGATAGAAGTGGGAGAAGCTAGGAGGAGAGAAAACAGCTGCAAGTCTTAAAGCCATAAAGGCATTAAGAATACCTTGAGAAAAGGCCTACCAGCATGGAACAGGGTACTGAGGAGATGACACATGCTTAAGCTTTTTCCTTTAAAAAGAGGAAGATCTGCCCTAGGCAGAGAGGAAGGGACTTATACAGGCTACCATGTGGCACAGAAGTGTCTTTGGCTATATAGAGAGAAGTACTTCATTGAGCATCAGGTGAGCCATGGTTCCCCCTTACCAGACAGATACTTCTGTGGATGTGCTAATGGCAATTTCCTTAGCAGCCTCTGAAGCAGTATCTGCTGCAGAAAAGAGACCGAACAGTATGGACCTCCAGGCCATCAACCTCGAGAAGGACATCCAGATTCAGAGGTGCAGCCAAAGATTTGGCTGCAACTTTTTTTTTTTTTTTTTTTAAACCTTTTTCAGAGGCTCACCGGATGGACCAGACATGCCCTCCATACAAAGAGGAGCTTTAATCTCTGGTTCTACAGATAAATATTTACAGCAGAAAGACTATTCTGGAGCATCTCTGGGACAAATGCCCAACAAATCTTACACACCTTGTAACAGTACAGGCCGCAGGCAGAACAGACACTGGTTGTGACTACCTTTGTGTGGAATCTGTCTTCACAACGGCAGTTGCCTTTCTTGGATGACAAACCTCAAAAAACATGCAGTAAGTGAATACAAGAAAAATCCCAACGGGGCACTTACCTAAAAAACAGTAGTCACTTTGCGATCAGATGAATGACTGATAGCACAGATTGGCAGCAGAGTTCCGAGGACGGTACATGCAGACACTTATGGCCTATGCTCCCTGCCATGTACCTTGCAGTAAAAATCTTTTGTATACTGGCCAGACGTTCAGGTTGCCTAGGTGGAGAATCCTTCACGTTATGAATACTGCAACATGGGAACAGGACAGACAGCGTATTGAGAACAAATTAGAAAGGGATAGGTAACAGACTGCAGGCTAGTGATTGCCCTCTATCAGTTATTGACAGACTGAACAGAAAGGGATAGGGAATGCTAAATTTAAGACCAGTGACCTGCACTGGCAGACTTAATTGAATCTAGAACAGAGAAAGAGAAAATTAGTAGGGCACATGAAATGTTTCACAATAACTTAAGAAATCAAAAAGATTAGAGATTACATTTGCAATTTACAAACAATGGGAAACATGTATGCAGTCAAATATGCAACGATATAGAAGATTTAGGATTTTTACTTAGACTTGTTTGCACAGATACTTTGTGGAGTCTTCATGATGTAGAAAAGTATTTTCTCAGGTAGATGGCAAACGGTGGAGGTGCAATAGGGAAGAAATAGGTACCTGGGAGCATATGTTCTCACAATGTAATGAGTTGGCAAACTTAAATTCCCTAGAGTTCTCCATCTCTACCAATATTACAATATTAGCATTACTAGTCAGGGAAATGGGTTAACTACATTTTTTTTTTTTTTTTAACTGACATGCAGGATCTGAACTGCCTAGACACTGTAAGGCAATAAAAAGTTATTTCTTACCATAAAGTTCCATCTGTGTTGTTCATTTTCAGTCAGTTACTGATGGGTTTCAGGTCCATCCTCAGAACAGAGTCAGCTGTAGTAACAAGCTCGCGTCAGCCAGAACTCTCTAGCTAAGCCTTTACCCATAGTACCCCCTTCTCCACATTACCTCAGTTTGGCAGAAGGGAAGGCAGAAAAGTGAACATTATGGCAAGACAACTTCTTTATCTGATGATGTTAATCCTCATTCACATGGGACAGTCTCTAGCTACCTTGTTTCCTGGGATGAGGAATGGAAGAATGTGTTCCTGAGTACCACTGAACCAAAAGAGGCTCTCCCCCTGAACACTATCCAATTTGTAATGTGTAATACAGGTATGAGGAGAGGCCCATGTTGCTGCTACACAAATGTCATGCATGGAGGTCCTTGCATAGAAGGCCACAGAAGTTGCCACTGATCTTTTAGAAAATGCCTTTATCTTAGATTGAATAGAGACTGTCCGTATGATATACGAAGGAAATGCAATCTCTCAACCATTTAGATAAGGTAACTTTGGATACAGATTTTCCCATTTTTGGACCGGAATAGGATTCAAACAGTTGGTCAGATTTCATTATGGATTTCTTCCCATCAAGATAACTTAGCTGTCTGTGAACATTGAGTAAATGCAAAGTATACTCCCCCTTACTTGAGTAATTTGGGAAGAAGACTGGTAGATAAATTGTTTGGTTCAGTTAAATCTGAAATAACCTCAGGCAAGAGAGGAATTTGTCCTAAGAGATACTTGTCCCTATGGAAGATTAGGAACATTTTGTACATAAAGCTTGGAATTCTGAGATCCTGCTAGCTGAAGTAATGGCCATCAAGAACAGAGTCTTAAACGACAGGAATTTTTAAGTCAGCTGCAGGTTCAAAAGGGGGGAGCTGGTTAAGGTTTGGAGTACCAGGGTCAAATCCCATGGCTCAATAGGCTGTTTAAAAGGTGGTCCAATATGTGCAACACCTTTTAAAAAGGTTTTAGAGCCAGCAAGATTAAGGAGGAACCTTCAAACCCATTATGGAAATTGGAGATTGATGGGAGGAAGCTGCAGCTCCAGAGTCAGAGATTCAAGAGGTAATCTAAAATTACGGGTATAGCTGCTAAAAAGCATTAAATCTTTCATACAAGACCATATAATGAATAGTTTCCATTTACTGAGGTAAAGCTTTCTGGTGGACTGTTGATGAGAAGCCAGAAGAATGCGTCAAACTGGAGAGGATAGATTGGCAACAATCACTGAAGTGGAGAAGCCAAGCTGTCAGCTTGAGGCTAAATATATTTGGATGAATCAGACCCTGTGGATGTGACAGCAATTCCAGAGTTGGATCCAGAATCCAGGGTTGATAAGAGGCCATAGAAAGGGGAACCCAAATTTGTCAAAGACAGTAGGGTGCAAGGAGGATTACTTTGTTTTTCAACCAAAGAGCCTTCAAGAATTGTGGGATCAGAGGAAGGGGAGGATAAGCATAAAGAAGTCCAGTGGGCCAATCGTGTAGAACAGCATCCCTCAAGGACTCCTGCGGGGAATTCGGGCAAAGTAGCTGCTGCATTTGTGATTTGCAGGGGATGCAAACAGATCGCAGCAAAGTTGACCTCAGCAGCTGAAAATCTTCCACCAACAGCATTGAGGGGCCACTCGTGAGGCAGGAGAATGCATCTGCTCAACTGGCTGCAATTATGCTGGAATCCCCAGGAATGTGCATTGCTATCAGAAAGCAGTCTGAAGCCATCGCCCATTTCCAAATTCTCATGGCTTCTCAGCATAACTGGTAGGACCTGGTTCAGCCTTGTTTGTTGATGTACCAAACCACTGACTTAAGTCAAGATTGGATGGCAATCGTTCCTGAAGTGAGGACAGATTGAAATGCTTGCAACACTAGAAGCACTGCCCTCAGTTCTACAATGCTGATATGCAAATTGGCGTCTATGGGTGACCAAGTGTCTTGGACAGTCTTTCCCAGACAGTGCCCCCCACCCACCCAATCAGGGAAGCATCCATGGTCTCTCTGGCTTTGGGCTGGGGAGGGCAAGAGGGTCGGCTCCAGAGTTTGTTCTGGCTTCATCCAAATTAGGTCTGTGCTTGCATTGATTGGTTATGCAGATCTGAAAGGACATGGGTAGTTCAAGGGGAACCACTGCATTAACAGCCACTGAAGAAGTCTCGTGTCTAATTTTGCTAATAGGACCATTGTAATGGATGCTGCCATGGACTCCAATAGCTGAACAGCAGCCCAGGCTGGTACTGGTCTCGATTGAGTACCACTCAGTTGTGATCAGTGTCTCTGTAGCCTGTAAAGTGGGAGGTACACTCTACAAGATCAGGTGTCAAACTCCACTCCTATAAATTCCAGTCTGTGATGAGTAAGCTTGCATTTGCCCTGGCTCAGTTATACATAGGTAGTTTAGTAGCTGCCGGGTGTAGTGAATCACTGAAAAATGTTGATGCTTGGTTGAAGTGGTGAGGAGCCAATCTAGATATGGAAGCACCCGGATTCCATGCAGTCTCAAGTGAGCTGTTACCATTGCCATGCATTTGGTGAACACGGAGGGCTGTAGAGAGGCCAAAGGGTAGTGCCAGAAATTGGTAGTGATTGGCTCCCAGACAGAAGCAGAGAAATCTGGAGTGTTTGCCCATTTTGATATGGTAATACATGTCCTGAAGATCTACAGCACATCCAATAGTCTTTTCCCAGAAAAGGGAGTATAGACTGTACTATAACCATCTGGAACTTTGCTTGTTTGACAAATTTGTTTAGGATGCGGAGGTCCAGAATTGCCTCCAGTCCCCAGTTTTCTTTGGCACTGTAAAGAACCACGAGTAAAAGCCAGATTCTACTTTATCTGGAGGGACTGCTTGGATGACCTTTTTTGAAGCAGCTTTTGAATTTCTATACCTGCAAATTTCCTTACAGAGGGTGGAACATCAGGAATGCATCTTAAAGGCCTTGGGAAAATATTGAAGGGGTGTGATATCCTCTGGTCATTAGTCTGCACTCAAGAATCTTATTTTGCCAGGCAAAGTGGTGCAGAGAAACCTCCCCAGACTGCTTCCAGAGGTAAGCAATCAGGCTGCTCTTCAGGATCGCTGATAGGGCTGTCCTGAGAAAATCTCCAACCCTGGTTATGTGATCCCACTCTGCCTATGAAGGGAGTTGAATCCCCCCCATCTACCCTGAGGTAGAACTCACCATGTGTGCCATGGAAAGGACCTTGCGATTTTTTTGTACATCTCTCCACTCCTCAGATTCATAGAATAGGGTCACCGAGGTTTAAAAACATGCATCCACAGCAGACAAGGTCTTACCATTCTTCTCAGACCTGGCTAAGGTGTCTAACATTTGGGCCAAAAAGAGATTAGGCCTCCATGGGGGCATTTAGGAAGGTAGATTCGAAACTTAGGTCTGCAAAAATCAGATGCATCCAGGCATGATATCTAGCTACAACGCCAATGCCTGCTGCTCTAGCCACCCCTTTGGTTGAGTGTGAAATCAACCACATGGACAAATTTGAGATGGATTCCAGGGTAGCAAGCTGTGAGGCAACTGTCCTGTACCTCAGACTACTCCTGCAAGGGTTTATGAGTTCCGAAATTATGTCTCCCTGAAGCAGAGTAAAATGTGCCAGATTGCTATTTGGTCCCTAAACTAAGGTCGCTGAAGATACCCACTTCCCTAATCTGTCCATCACCCAAGACTCCTGTTAGGGGGCTGGACAGCAATGCTCTTAAACAAGCACTTAGTGGCTGCCACCAGTCCTTTGACCAGTGTGGATTGTCCTCCACTGGTGAAAATTCTATCTCGTCTACAAGGAATAGGTTCAATGGCATTAGGACTCTTCCACACATGCTGCACAATGAGTTGTATGAGCTCATATGCAGGCGGAGTCACCCAGGAAGTAGACTGCCACATCCAGAAAGCCTACAAGAACACCAAAGAGGTGGACTTCCAAACTCACCACTGCTTCAGGGTCTCTAAAATGTCTGCAGAAGAGACATCTGGGAGTGGACCCTTCTCTCCTCATTGTAATTAGTGCGTCAAAGATTCCACTGGGGAATAAACACGTTTAGTCTTGCGAGGCACCCGAGGGAGAGTATCAGAGGGGGAACCTTGTTGAAAGATGTCGTGGCTCCCGAGCCTGGTGTCTGAGTAGACGGCAGAGACAGCTGGGGCTCAGAGGAGGGGATGGGGCAAATCTGATGCCAGACCAAGGTCCTCTCCATCGCTTGGAAAATAAGCCCACCCAAAAAGGGATGGGAGCCCAGAATTGAAAACTCTGAAATGGGGTCACACCCCCTGCCCCAAAGGACCCAAGGGAGGAGACTGCTCTGTCAAAGCTACCGGAACAGAAGCAGATGTACAAAGGGGTTATGCCACACCAGGGAACATGTTGCCAACAGGCCAATCTCTGTTCCAAGGATGGCCTGGCTGACGCAAAAGGGTAGTCCCCAGCACTGCGTTAAAGTCTACCATCAGTACAAAGGAAGTTGGAACCGGGGTCAGTGCTGGTGATGGATGCCAGCAAAGCTGTAGGGAGGAAAATGTTGAAGTCCTTGGAGCAGAACTCAGAATGAGAGGTTTTAGATTCCTCTGGCCATTAAGGAGCTGATCCACTAGCCTCACTACATCTAGTTCAGAAAGACTCTTGGAGGAACATGTGGACATCACCGAAGGTGAAGTTGGACTTTCTAAAAAAAGGGGGCTGTATTGTTGGCCATAAAAATGGGTCCACTGAGGGGGAAGTACTTCTAGTGAATACATCACCTTTCTGTGCAAAGGTCTAAGGACCAGAATAAAGTACAGGAGGGGAGGGGGGGTGACTGCATATCAGAAGTGGCTTTTGGTGCACAATTCAGTATTTTATACATCTTAGGAGCAGCACAAGTTCAGAATTTGTTCTGCTGAGCCTAATATACCATCAAGTCATATACTATAGATGTAAATGCTTCCATGACAGGACAGTGACCAGGCCATACCAAAACAAAAACTACAACTTAAACTGCTTGGCTGATATGTTTGTGCACTACTTATCCTCTGCTCCAAGGTGATGTAATCTGCAAGGGAAGATGAACAGGAAATCTATCTGCTGTATTAATGTTAGGAGCTTTCACTGACCAGCCATTTTTCACAAGATCTTGGACGTCAGCATTTGTGCACATTTATTTTATTTTATTTTACATTTGTTGACCGGGCTAGTCCAACTGGATATATTTCCATTTTCAGCAGAGGCCCGGGGAGAAAAGCTCCACATATAGACAAAAGGAGATACATCATGAGGACAAATGACATAATACACATTATTACCTATATCTAAAAACAGGAAAAAACAAGTGAAAGAACATGGAAAAGGAAATGTAATAAGTTAACCGAAAGAACAGCACTTAACTTTCTAGCGAATCTAAGTAACACAAAGTTGAACATTCTAACATGTTTTAATACCAAGGAGGAAGTATAAGATTAAAGAAAGAGAAGCAACAATAGAGAGAGAGCAGATATAAATAGACATAAGGTAGTTTAGAGAGATTAGGGCCATAAAGATGAATGATGACGAGAGCAGTCTGTAAAGGAAAAAAAAAAAAAGGTAAAGCAGAAGGAAAGGAAACAGAGAGAAGGGAGAGATAGAGATTAATAGATGGAAATTATTTTAGTCAGGATTAGAGCAGGGACACATCCAGTGGCTTTTAAGGTAACTAGTTCAGAAGGAAGTTGATTCCAGTGTTTTCCAATGGTATTTGAAAAAAGGGACATGAAAAGTATTGGTCTTCTGTACTTAATTGCATCAATTAAGTCATCAGGCATCCGCTTAGCAAGTCAGGGAGAAAACCTGAAACAGAAGTAAAGAAATAAGCAATGCAGACAGAAATAGGACATGAAGGCTGCAGAACAATGTATATCAGACTTGCGAGATGCTGTTGATAAATGGCAGCAGTTTGGGTCATGGAACTTGAGTCAGCAGAGATGCTGTGGGAAAATGGTGATTTTCATGGAAGAGGGGAGCTAAAAATGCAGGCCTGAAAAGGAGGCTGCCAGAGACCAAGAGATAGGACTGTGTAGAAAAAAGGTGGAAGGGAAAAAGTGCATAGGTAGATGTACTCAAAGGACTGAGTACATCAGAATTAAGTAGGCGAGATGCACATGTGAAAGACAAGCCAGCGTGAAAGATTAAGCAGACAAACTTGGGAATACCTATAAAGAGCCAATGGTGACCATCTAAAAGCTGACCGCACAAGGTGAGCAGAAAAGGAAGCTAAAGACATTTGGGAGGGACAAACAGGAGAGAAGACTAGAATCTTGAAACGTGTATGGGGGAGAGAAAAAAAAAAAAAAAGAAGGTTTGCTGCACTAGGAAGGAGCAACCACCAATGCAAATAAACAAACATGGCCAGTGTGGAAGTGGAGGGGAAGTCCTTGCAAGAGGAATTACAGGCTACATTTCAATGACTAGTCTTGGTTTGAAATCCTTAACATAAGGAGATCACCAACAGGGTGTGGTGGACACATGCTGCAAGTATTCATCAATACTCTGAAGACAGGTGAAGTGGAAGCAAGCAGGACCAGGTAAGTGGCAAAGATCCTAAGTGAGGGGCTAGAGATAGTATTCTATGAAGTGCTGATTGTGCCAGCAAAAAAGGGAGGAGATTGGTAGTATAAAATGGCCGCAGCAGTGAACGGAGAAGGACTTTGCACTTTCGTCACCAGTGCAAGATGGACCAGCTGCATACTAGAACTGCTGGCATTTTCTCCCAGAAAAGCAGCTCTCCCTAGTGCAGAATTGGACATGAATACCTCTGTTACCTTTAAACAGGGAGAAATGGAAGCGATATTCAAAGCAGTACACATACAACTCAGCACAGGAGCCAATGACTGACTTGGCAAGTCTGGGTAGAAGACAGGAAAGCTGCAAAACCGCAGGAGTGGAGAGTGAAAACTGCAGATACCACAAGATCATAGGTTACTGAACTGGGGATATAACAATGCCTTCCCCCTTTTTATACAAGGGGAATCGGATATCCACCCACTTAAAGTGTCACAGCCATTACAGCTACACTGAATACTGCGATTTACAGTTCAACGTTATTACGCCTCCAAGTACCACACATTTTGTAAACCCAGCACTTTCATTTTGCATTATGTTATAATTTAAAAAAAAAAAGGCTGCGTCTTACCACAACGTTCCACCTGTGTTGTAAATCTTTTGTTCATTACAGGTCGGACCTCTGTACCAATATGGCAGTTTTCCAGCTGGCGCAAGTCAAAAACTCAGCTAAGAACCTACCCACAATGCCCCTCTCCTAGATACTCCAGAGTTTGCCTGCCCTAGATAGATGTAGTAATAGGAAAAGGTAGAAGGCTCAGTCTGAGCAAATACCCTAACCAGGGGTTCTTAAAAAGGTCCACCAGCAATCTAGACAGCTAGAAGTAATGAGTAAAAGATAAACACAGATGGAATGTTATGGTAAGACAACTATCTGACATTATGAATCTTTTGATCATACATTAGTAGCTCTAGAGTCCTGGGTGGCCCTAAGGAAGGATATTCCAGAGCACCATAGAACCAAAATATGCTCGTCCCCTGGAGGCCAAATCCAATTTATAATTAGATGAAGGTATGAGGTCTTGCTCAAGTGGCTGCTGCGCATATAATCCAGCAGCTCTGGAATGAAAAGCTACAAAAGTAGACAGATCTGGTAGAATGAGCCTTTATTCTGGAAGGTAAGGGTAGCTTATTCTGTTTTTAGATAAAGGTAATGAAGTTTAAGCCAAGAGGCTAAAGTCCCTTTGGAAACAGGTTTACCCAATCTTGGGTCCTGCAAAGGCCACAAAATTTTTCCTGAAAGATTTTAGTCCTGTCCAAATAACGAAGCTGCTGGTGCACATAAAAGGTGCAAAAGGTATTCTCCATTAGAATGCCTTGGGAAGAAAACCAGCAGGTCAATAGATGGGTTAATGAAAAAGCCAGAAATTACCTTGGGCAAGAAGGGGCAGTACAAAGGGACACCCTATCCATGTGGAAGATCAAGTAAGGACTCTTGACACTCAAGGCCTGCAGCTCAGATACTCTTTTCGCTGAGATAGTGCTACTAGAAGTATAAGTATGGTTTTCCATGAGAAAAATTTTCAAATCACATGAATCAAAGGGCTCGAAGGGAGAGCCTGTGAGACTGAAGCACCAGAGTCAAAGTCCCAGGGTTCTAAGGGAGGTTTGGCCAGAGGTTTAACATGTAATACTCCCTTCAAAAAGGTGTTCCATAGGCAGTGACATAATTACTATCAAAATTATGAAAATTGGCAATAACTGCTAAATGTACAGTGATAGTTGAAGCTGAGGCTCCTGCATGCAGACGAGTAGTCTGGTATTGTAGAGTATTCTGAATAGGCATAGAGAAAGGGTCTAAGTTCTGGGCTTTGGCCTATTTACTAGAATAAACCTTTCTAGTGGAAGATTTGTGAGAGGCCATAAAAATTTCACAAAACAGGAGATGGTATGTCGGACAGCCTGGCAATCACTGGAAGTGGAGGAACCAAGCTGTGAGCTTGAGACTGCAGGTTTAGATGAATCAATCCCAGAGGATGGGATAACAGGTCCTGGGAATGATCCAAGATCCACAGGCTGTGAAATCAGATGAGGCCATAGAAACAGGAACCAGACTTGACAGGGCCAGTAGAGAGCAATGAGGATCACTTTGCTTTTCAACCCCTGAGCTTTCTGGAGAAAGCTTGGAATGAGGGGGGAAAGGCATACAGAAGACCTGGGGGCCAATTGTGTGTTAAAGCATCCCTCTGTGGTTCCCCCTGGGGGGGGGTCAAAGCAAAATAGCTCCTGCATTTGTAGTTTTGGGGGGGGGCAAACTGGTCGCAGCAAGGCTTGCCCAAAGGTGGAAGATCCGATCTGCTATTATAGCATTGAGGGACCACTCGTGAGGCATCAGAATGATCCTGCTCAGATTGTCCGCAATAAGGTTGAACTCCCAGGAATGTGTGTTGCTATAAGAAAGTGACTGGAAGCTATTGCCCAGTGCCAAATCCTTATGGCTTCCTGACACAGGGGGCAAGATCTGGTTCTGCCTTGTCTGATATACCAGACGACTGACATGTCTGACTGAAAATGGTCCCCGAGGGTAGGGATGCATGGAATGCTTGCAATGCCAAGAACACTGCCCTCAGTTCCAGGACATTTCTGTGCAAGTTGGCCTCTATAGGGGTCCAAGTACCTTGTACAGTCTTTCCCCAAAAATGCCCCCCCCCCCCCCCCAACAGTGAAGCGTCAGTTGTCACCGTGGCTTGGAGAAGACAGAACGTTCAACACCAAAGATTCTTTTGTGGTTTCATCCACCACAGTATTTCTTCCTTGCAACGGTTTGTAAGGCGCATCATATGGTTAAGTGGATGTGTTAACAACCAATGTGCGGAAAGAAGCCACTACAGGATTCTCATGTATAGTCTCACCAGTGGTACTCAAGTAATGGCAGCTGCCATGGAGCCCAAGGGTTGGAGTAAAAGACGTGCTGGTACAAATGTGCGCGGAAGGTCTTTAATTTGGTGTCTTATTTTCAAAGGCCTGTTGGGGGGGGGGGGGCTTGATAGGATGTTGTGTTAAGACACAAATTTATTGGAGGAGTCTTCGTTGGGGACATCTGAGATTCGTCTTTGTTGATTGTAATCCCCAAGCAGAGAGACCTTGAGTGCAAGAGGCTGCAGACTAGGAGATTCCTGGTCAGGGCAGTAAGGAGCCAGTTGTCTAGATAGTGAAACACCTGGAATCCTTGTAGTCAAAGATGGGCTACCACAACTGCCATACATTTGGTGAACACTCGAGGGGCTGTCGAGAGACCGAATGGCAGTGCCCTAAACTGGTAGTGATTGGCTCCCAGCCAGAAGCAAAATAAGCAGCGATAGTTGTGGTATTATGCATCTTGTAGGTCTATAGAGCACATCCAATTGTCTCTCCCTAGGAAGGGAAGAATGGCCTGTACTGTGACCATCTGGAATTTGAGGTTGATAAATTTATTCAGTAGGCTGAGATCCAGGACTGGTCTCCAGTCCAGTGTCTTTTTTGGCACTAAAGAAAGAGTAAAACCTGGATCCTGTCAGTTCTGGTGGGACTGGTTGGATGACTAGCAGTTTTTTTTTCCCCCAAAGGCCGCTAATTCCCTCTGATTGGGCGATACATCAGGGATTTGTTTGACAGGTCTGGCAGTCAAGTTGAATGACATCTGGTAGCCTCTGGATATATTATTCTCTGCACCCAAACATTTGTAGTAAGATGCCAGGCTGGTAGATGCAGAGAAAAAATTACCCCCCCCCCCCCGACTGCTTCCAGAGGAAAGCAATCAGGCCACTGCTCAGGAGCATTGTTAGGGTTTGCCAGAGAAAGAATCTGGCTCCCTGGTTACACAGACCCCCCTCCACCCCGAAAGAGGAGTCTTCCATAAGAGTTGCTCCCTCCGCCCCAGGGGGAATTGTTCACCACGAGTGTCATGAAAGGATCCTTGATTTCTTGAACCATATCTTTCCTACCTTCTGGTTCCTGGAGTAGGACCTTTGGGGGTTGGAAAAGCGTATGCCCACAGCAGACAAAGTCTCAGGCTCTCTCACTACATGCAAGTGTCTCGTACCTAGAGTCCAAAAAGTGCAGATATGTCAACAGGTGCATTGACAAAGGAAGATTTAAAGGGGTCTGAGAAGTCACAATCTCATCCAAGCATCAAGTCTCATGACAACACGAGATGCAGCAGCTCGAGCTGCCCCCTTGGTGGTGTGAGATCAAATGCAACGAAGAGTTTGAGATGGATTCAAGGGTAGCTAGCTGCGAGGCTACAGTGTCACATACCTCATCAGGCAGTACCCCCACCGAAGAGGAAGACCTTTCAGAAATTAGGTCTCTCTGGAGTAGAGAGAGAGTGTGCCAGATAATTCAGCGACCGACTGAATGGCGAAGGTCGCTGATGCATAGGTCTGCTTCCCTAATCGGTCCATGCTCCAAGACTCACTGTTTGGAGGACAGACAGCAGAGCTGCCAGTTCTCTTGGTGGCCACTGCCACGACCATAGAAATCAACTGTCTTCAGGTGTAGATAAAATATTTTGTCTGGCCTCCAGGGGACAGATTCTACATTGTCCAGGGCCTTCCAGGCACACTGCACAATTAGTTTAAGATTGTCTGCTGGTGGGGTCACCCAGGAAGTAGGTGGCTGGGCACAGAAGGCCTGCAAAAACACCACTTCCTCAGAAGGGTTAGAGGACTTCCACCCCCCCCCCATTTGACAATTTGAGAATGTCAAAATGAGTCTGGGGTAGAACGTGGGGACCCTTCTCCCTCATCACAGTGTCTGTGATAAGACACATCGGAGGAGTCAAGGTGCTCTCTTGCACTGTTTCTTCCAGAGTGGCTCCCCAGTGGGATCAGAGGACTCTGGAGAAGGGGCTCCCTTCACAGGGGTTTCTTGACTCCAGTATCAGAAACCACCCCTAGCAAGGCATGGGTGTCCTAGGTGCTGGCTGTGAGCCTTCAGAATGAAGGGCCCTTTCCATCACCTGTACAGTAGGCCCACTCAAGCCCACCTCCAGTTGAGGGGTTCTGAGAGAACTGGAAGCCGGAGCTGTGGACAGATTGTGCCAGCAAGAAGAGCGCCAGATTAGGTACCAAGGTACAGATGTCCAAGCACTACAAGAAAGCGGCAGCTACATCTTAACCTATGCACCAAGGGTGGCCAGTGCCAACAAGCAAGACACTGTTGGAGCCAAGATAGTATGTACCGAAGCAGACATCGGTACAGGGAGGATGAGGTAAAGGATTCCAAGCCAGGAGGGACAGAAGTTCTAGCTGGAATGGGCAATCCCCTAGCTGCCAGAAGCTGATCCACAACCCACACTAGGTCTAGTTCAGAAGAGTCCTAGTGGGTCTAAAGGAGGCTGCTGAAGGGGAATCAGGTCTTTCTAGAAAGGGACTAAACCTCTGCCCCAAGAAAGGCAGATAAGTTGGAGAACATCTTGTTCTTGGCAGGTATTCGAATTTTGGAGCTGAAGAAACTGTTGGCACTGTGAATGGGGATGGTGCAGAGGCATGTAAAGTCATCGGAGCCAATGTGGGAACCAAGGAAGGCACCAAAGTCAGTGGTGTCATGGTTGGAACCAAAATAGGAATAAATACCATGGTCAGCATTGAGGGAGAGGACATAGATCCTGGTGCCAGGGAGGTCGGCACTAAGGGCACTGGCGAAGCATGGAGCAGACTCTGCACCATAACAGACCAGGATGCAGAACAGCGTTTCCTTATACTTTTTGGTCTTAGGAGGGGGCAATACCTCCAATCCAGATAGAGCCTCCGAGAAAGGTGTCTAGTAAGTTCTGCTAGTGTCAGATTACTAAAACTAGCACAAATGTCAGAATCCGCTTTAATATGATCCACACCCAAACAGTAGACAGACATGTGCATCAGAGTTAGGCATCTTACGACCACACTTTTCACACTATTTAAAACCCAACTTAGCTTTGTCCAACACAAGGAAAACAATGCTAGCCTACAGAAAGTTACCACTAGTAAAAAGGGAAGGCCTGTCCATAGGGGGGGGGGGACAGTAACAAAAAGGGTAAACAAATTAAATTACCGAGGAAAGAGAGGGGAGAGGGATGGCTAACAAGTCTGAATAGGAATGTGGCAAACAAGATCTAGGAGAGGGGCATTATGGGTAAGTTCTTAGCTGAGAGTTTTTGGCTTGTGCAAGCTGGAAGACTGCAGTTATCAGTTCAGAGGACTGAACAGAGGTCCCATCTGTAATGTATGGACAAAAGATTTAAATCAGATTTTATCTTTTGGCCACTGGGTCTAGTGGCAAGGATCAACCGCTCTTCAAATATGGCAAATGGACTTATGTCAGGGGATACTCTACTGGACAATTCATAACAAAGTCAAAAATAAAATGGCATTTAAGATGGACTTCCATATTTACAAAATTAAACATGGGAACTTCAGCTACTCCCAAGTGCAAGTCTATCACTTTGTCGAAGGCTCATTTCAGAGAACCTTCATTCACATCAGCAAATGTTCACTTCAATTTACACAGGGAAACGAACAAGCTGGCCATCATAAGAAGTTTGCCCTTTCCCCCCCTATAGTGGGGTCTCAGTGGTTATATATAATTGTGGGGGGCACAGCCCTCCACCTGGGTGGGTATGAAATATTGTGCTTTGTGTGATGGGCCAGAATGCTGGGCAATTGTTCCTTTCAGTGAACATTTGCAGTATTAGGGTCGATTAATAAAGATTTGCAAAAAAGATCTGATGAACTGATATAGACCCCCAAACACAGCTCAAGAATTGCATTCAGATTTGTCAACTGATTTAATCGGTTTCTTTGAACAGATCAGAAATGCATCTCATCCCTGCTGCCAATATTAAAGTGGAAACTCTTTCATGGAAACCTTTTCATTCCAATCTGATCCTGAGCCAAATATAACAAACTATTTAACTTGCAGTTAGTACTTGTATTTAGAGTGAGATCTCTTGAGGCCAACATTTTATATATATTTGGTCTCCTGGCTTAACCTGCAGATCATATATTTGCAAACATTCTGCCTTCAAATCTTAAATGGCACATTAATATCAGACAATACTGCAGAACACTTCACTTGAAATCCTTATGAAGTCAAAACATACTCTGTTTTAAACTACACCAAGTTTTATTCAGCTCAAGGTTAAATTTGTAATCTGTAAATGAGGGACAGTGTAATCTGCTACAGCAGCACACTAGACTAAAGTATCAGATTTATTAAGGAAAATAGTATCAGCTGTATTGTAATGACAGTCTCAGTACGTGCGGTGAAGTCCTCTGATACTACTGTTGCAGACAAAATGTAAAGTGTATCAGCAATATTTGTACCTTCTTAGAGGTACATTAAAATGCACACCCACTTGTAACAAAGGATTTTTGCAAGTTGGATGTTTTATACTTCTGGCTGGATTAAAAGTAAAAACAGGTGGCAGAATGTCTGTTACAGGATGCTTACTGCTCCCTATTACATCTTTGCAGACATTCCAACTATATTTTTGGCAAAAGTAATGCTAAACTGATAATATGGATCAGTGTGGTTTTGTGGACAGGAGGCAAACCTTAACAGAACATTGAGGATCCAGAGGGAAGCAAGAATGTAAGAAAATATTGTTGGTGGGTCTTTATGCAGAGAAAGCATTTGACAGAGTAAGCTGGGACTTGGAAGCCTCTGCATTTCCTGAAAAATTATAAGGTTAAGAGAATGAGGGGATTGAAGGCAAAAATGGGGTCCTCTCTGAATTTCTGCTTGAGCAGAGGAACAAGGCAGGGGTGTCCTTTCCCCTTTGTTAGTTGCATTATATTTAGAACCACTGGCAAACAAAATAAGGGACTAAGGATATAATTGGTATGGTAGTAACGATAAGATGGCTTTATTTGCAGATATTTTGTACCAGATAAACCCAGAAAAAAAAAGACATTACAGCACAAGTTCAGATCTTTCTGGGATACAAAATTAATGAAGTTAGAACAAAGGCAACAGTAGTAAATTATGTACAGTGGAGATATATATATATATATAAAATAAAAGTGTATACACCCCTGTTAAAATGCCATGTTTGTGATGAGACCACAAATAATTTCAAAACTTTTCCCACCTTTAATGTGACCTACAACCTGTACTGTACAATTCAGCAAACAAAATCTGTTAGGGGAAAACAAAATACAAAAAAATGTATAATCTTGATGCACAAGTGTGCACACCCTTAAATACTTTGAAGCACCTTCTGACTTAATTACAGCATTCAGTCTTCTTTGGTAGAAGTCTCAGCATGGCACATCTGGACTTGGCAATATTTGCCCACTCTTCCTTGCAAAAGGGCTCCAAATCTGTCAGACTTGAGGGCATCTCGTGCACAACCCTCTTCAGGCCCCCTCACAGGCTATTGTGTTCATGTTTGGGCTCCGGCTGGGCCATACCAAAACGAATGGCTTCACCAGAAGAAAATTATTTTGTTGATGTGGATGTATGGTTGGAGTCACTCATGTTGAAAGGTGAAATTCCTCAATCTTCATCTTTTTAACAGATGTCTAAAGGTTTTGGGCCAAAAGTGACTGGTATTTAGAACCGTTCATAATTCCCTCCACCTTGACTAAAGCCCCAGTTCCAGCTGAAAAGCAACAACTCATACTGCCACCACCATGCTTCACCGTGGGGATTGGTGATATTTTGGCGATGCAAAGTGCTGTTTTTTGCACCAAATGTACCTTTTGGAATTGTGGCCAAAAAGTTCAACCTTGGTCTCAGACCATAACACATTTTCCCACAGGCTTTTGGGAGACCATGTATTGTTTTGCAAATTTTAGTCCAGGCCTGGATTTTTTTGTGCAAGAAAAGGCTTCAGTCTTGCAACCCTACCCATAGTCCAGACATATGGAGAATACAGAAGATTGCTGTCACATGTAGTACACAACCAGTACTTGCCAGAAATTCCTGTAGCTCCTTCAGTGTTGCTGTAAGTCTCTTGGCACCCTCCCTGGCCAGTTTTTATCTGGTCTTTTCAATTTTGGAGAAACATCCAGTTCTTTGCATCACTGTTTTCCCATATTTTCCACTTTGATGACTGTCTTCGGTGTTCTATGGTATATCCAATGCTGTGGAAATTTTTTGTACCTTTCTCCTGATTGATACCTTTCAACAATATCCCTTTGATGCTTTGTAAGCTCTCTGCGAACCATGGCTTTTGTTGTAGCAGGCAGAGTAATGTCAGGAAAACCCTACTAGGACAGCTGTACTTTATTTGGGGTTAATCAGAGTCTCTATAATTGAAGACTGACATGTACCAAAGACTGAATGCTAAAATCAAAAGGTGCTTCAACAAAGTATTAGTTTAAGGGTGTGCACACTTATGCAACCAGCTTATTGTACATTTTTTTTTATATTCCCCCCAACAGATTTGTTTTTCGTTGAATTGTACAGGTTATAGGTCACATTAAAGGTGGGAAAAGTTTTGTAAGGATTTATTTTGGTCTCTTTATATCACAAAAGACATTTTAACAGGGGTGTCCCATATTTATAGGGACAAAATGAAAGTAGTATGGATTAAAAATAATTCTAGTCAGCTAAGGATATGTAGAAGAGACTTAAAATATTTAAAAACGGATAAAATGGAAGCTTTGTTATATGGATAGTAAGATAAAAGCAGTTAAAATGTTTTTAGTTCCTTTAGTCTTACACAGGTTAGGCACATCTTTTCAACCAGAGAAGTTGTGGGTAGCACTTGAGCTGAAGAACTTTATATGGGAGGGAAGACAGCAAGAGTCATGTGGGATAAACTTATTCCTCCAGAACAGGGCAGAGTAGGATTACCCAATTTGAAGGAGTATTTCAGAGCTACACATTTAAGACTCCTATGCACAGCACGAGCAGAAAACTCAAAGTGGAAAGGGATGATGAAACATGGGGGAAGCTCAAGAATCAAGGAGACAGGGATTTTGGATGCAGGCCTTTAAGGAGAATAATAATCATGCAGATTATGTCCATAAAAGTAGCAGAAGGTATTCTAAGAAATAAACCAACATTGGAATGGAGAAAGGAGATTCTACCGATAGGGATGACTGCAATCACAGATGCAGACAATAGGGGTTCAGAATTTATTGGAGAAAACTGGCAAAGGAACCTATGTATTGGGAGCAAAGAGGGAATGACAGAATGGGAAGCCTCCAAAAATGTATTTGGACTGCAGGTCAGAGATTGCCTTCTCTATCAGGGATTGATAGAGTATAGGCAAACAGAAATATGGGGGGGGTCCTAAATGCCTAAATGAAAGACCAGCACTGGCAGAGTTAGAATTTAAAAACAGAAGTTGCCATTAAAAAGGGATTTGTAGAGCATATAAAATACTGCATGGTAACCATAACAATCAGAGGAGGTTAGAAAAGATTGGATATGCAATTCAAAGAAACAATGGGAGAATATAAGTGTCTCAAATATGCATCAAAACCTAGATTTAGGATTGCAGCCCAGAAATGTCTTTTTTATACCCAAAGTAGACTCCAGAGAATTTTTTCCTCAGGCAGACAGTAAGTGTTGGAGGTGTGAAGGGGAAGAAAGGTAATTGGGAACACTGAGAGTGTGGCAAGCTGGTGAACTTTGAGGCTTCCTTGTGGGATGCTCTCAGAGATGCAGGGTGGGCAGATTTATCTGATGAGGGAGATTACAAAAGTCAGGACTTAAATGAGCTATGCAATGCTCAACTGAAAATGATTGGGTAGACAAGTGATGTATGTTTGCAAATGGAGTATGGTTTGTGATGTAAAATGCTTGCAACTAGGATTGCATCTGTGCGGTCTGTTTTCATTTATATAAATGTGATTGCTTATGCCATGAGTGATAGTTTAACAGAGGTTTTAAAAAGGCCAGGAATTAAATAATGTAATACTGCTTAGGTTATATGCTCTATAGCAATATATGTTAAGTATGTTAATTTAATACAGACAAATTTACATTTATGCAAAATCAGTGTCACAAGTGATAATTCAGTAAAGGTGTTTAAAACATGGATGTCTTGGGCATTGCAATTAGAAGGGACAGGCTCAAGAATAGGGTTACATAAAGAACATTTCCTTTAACAAGTTAAGAGTAAAACCTCTCAGGCAATTTTAATATTAAACCAGTTACTATCTAAAGACATCTTTACTGCTTGTAAATTAGTGGATCAACAAAACTGTGAAAGTTTAAAAATGTGTGGTATTTCAGGAAGTCAAAGAAAGGTGAAAAAATAAAAAAAAAAAGTGTCAGATGAGAAATGTCCCCAAATAAATGTGGTAGAGATCTGCTCTCGACAGGCCTTAAAACACAGCTAGGGATAGTACATTTAAGCATTTTTATACTTTCACTTTATAAGAGGATTGACAAATCCCAGTAAGTCAATTTGTGTGAAGGGGGCACCTCAGTGTGTCCTTTTTGTAAAACATGCATGCTTGTGTCTCCTGTATACTTTCACATACTACACACATGGCACCATCGCACAAACTTCAGCTAATGTAGAGCAAGCTTGCATGCTCTGCACTTGATATGCATAATGATGTGAAGCAGCAAGATTCATGGGGCAGGAAAAAGACAAGAAACTGCAATAATAAATGCTGGACTCAATATGCCGTTATCTGTAATTTAACAAAACAGTTTTATTAAATTGTGTGACATAGGACATCTTACATTTGTAAGAATTGAAAACATAATACAATTTTAGCAGATAAAAAACACAAGTGAACCAAGCACAACGACTACTTCAGTTCTATTTCCACAAAGGCAAAACTCAGTCCTGGATAAAATAACTCCTTTATTCCATAAAACATAAACTGTGAATGGCTTACGTATACAGATCAGATTTCACAATCAGTAACAGCTCAGTTTTTTGTTTTCATCTAATTAATACAATTACTATACAATTGAGAACAGCCGTCTCTTTACAGCATGGCTAATTCTTAAAGTTACAAAACCACTATATTCAGTTCAATATATTGTGATCCAGTTAATATATAGTGTAAACCAAAGAAAAAGAAAAATAAAAAATAATAAAAAAAAAAATTAAAAATTAACAACTGTTAAATATAAAGGAAGGCAACTGGAGATGTATTTATCTTTAGGTACATAGCTAGACAATGCTAGGTGAATATTTTTATATATTTTTATATGTTTTTGTTTATTATTTCTTTTTATTTTTTATTATTTTTTATTTTTCTTTTTCTTTGGTTTACACTATATATTAACTGGATCACAATATATTGATTTTGTAACTTTAAGAATTAGCCATGCTGTTTAAGTAAGACTGCATTAATTAGTAATATAATGTTCACATACTAGACACATGGCACTATAAAACTTCTGCTAATGTATAGAAAGCTTGCATGCGTCTGCACTTGATATGTTTTATGATGTGAAGGAGTTATTTTATCCAGGACTGAGTTTTGCCTTTGTGGAAATAGAACTGAAGTAGTCGTTGTGCTTGGTTCACTTGTGTTTTTTATCTGCTGTTTTTGGTTCGTGACAAGTGTTCCGGATTCAGGTGAACAGTTTTTGTGTTCTTTTCTGCTGCATAATACAATTTTAGTTACAAACATTATGCATCACAGACCCTGTTGAGACAACTGTAGTTGCAAACATACATCACTTGTATCCAGTCACTGTAGAGCATAGTTCATTCAAATCCTGCCTCCTTTTAAACCTTATTCCTCTTCTGCATGTTCCCACAATTCCCATTTCCCAATGTAGTTTGCTCCTTCCCTTTTCCAAAGATCCCAATTCCAGTTGCTTTACCTATTACTATATTCACTACTAGTAAAGTTGGTTGACTTTACTAGAAAATGGAAATAATTTGCTTTTTCAGCAGCCACCATAAGAGTCAGCAAGGCCTTGCTATACCTAGGCAATCCTGATTTTGTATCGTAGCTCAAAAGGAATTTTAGTTACACCAGTTTGCTCATGCAGTATCTCAGACAAAGCAGTCTGCAGGGAATCTGAAGACCACCAACTCATTACACTCCCAGAAAATATGTTCCCAGTTATTTTCTCCCCATCACGCCTCCATTTTCTATCTACCTGACGAAAAGTACTTTGAGTCTACTTGGGAATATAAAAATAACTGTAAACACCAAGTAAAAGATCTAAAACTTCTAGGACTTTGCTGCATATTTGCAAGATAAGTCAGTTGTGAGGGACTTGGGCACCCAGGTTGATGGCAACCTGACTTTTGACCACCACATTGCTTCAGTTGTATAGAAGGCTTTCTACATGGCCCACCTCATAAGGTTATTTCATCTAGGAACAAGGTCACAACATCCCTGCACTCCTCCCTTATCAGACCAATTATAGAGTACAATGCCCCCTTTGACATGTACCTTGCCAAGCACATGCAGCAGTTGGACAGACCAGAGGTTCCTGACCAGGAAAATCCAGGGTCTCAAACACCTATCCTATACAGACAGGCTAAAAGCCCTGTCCCTCTACTCAGTCTCATACAGACTGCTCAGAGGTGACCTGTGTCTGGCATACAAGGCCATTTCAGACCCAGCCTTGGAGTTGCTGCATATCCATAAGAAACTCCACTTGTGCAACCCGCAGAAAATATACTCCTGGGGTCCCACCAGTCTCTCTGCTGGACAGCAGACAAGTGCTGACTGAGGGAACATGGTGAAATTCTTGGCTAGGCTTATAAGGGCCTCCAGGCCAATAGCCTAGTATCATCCTATGAACCTTTACACAGATCCCCCATTTATCTCCGAATTGCTTATCCAATCTCTTCCCAATCCTTTCCAAGCTCCTCCGATTGATTCTTACAGTTGCCGTGCAATTTTATATGCTCCAATTCCTTTAACTGCAACTTCTGTTCTAGATTTCAATTAAACTCAGTGCTGGTCTTTCATTTAGGACCCTCTATTTCTCTCTCTGCCTGTGCTCCAATATCAATCCTCTATAGGGAAGGCAATCTGTAACCTGCAGTCCAAATAAATTTCTTGGCATCTTCCCATTCTAGTTATTTGCTCCCAAGATGCTCCCAATACCTTGGATCCTCTGCAAGGTTTCTCCAGTAAATTCCACCCCCTTACCTGCATTGTTAATGTCAAGTAGTTGAAGTATAGGAAGTTTTGTCTTTCAGCCTTTTCCCTGTAAGGGGTTGCCACAGCAGAACTCTGGTCCGCTAATGATTGGCAGTAGATTTTTTTTTACAAAAAACAGAGGTTCCAGCTCGACACCAAACCTTCAACGAAGGCATGCCCATTTATGCACGCATGTCTTTCGAATGCTACCCAACCATGGGGAGGACATGCAGACTCCACACAGAAGGCACTCCCAAGCTCAGCATCGAACAGGAGAACCTCTTGCTGTGAGGCAACAAAGCTACCACCGTACCGCAGCGGCATAGCAAGTATTAGTTAATTTACACATAAAAATTAAAGAGCAGTTACTAATACTATTAAATATTTTGCAAAAAACAGAGTACCATAATTTCAAAGTTGTTCTTAAGAGGCCATACATAGTAATACTGTTATGTTTAGAAGACCTTAAACCAACATTCTGCTCCAACATTCTCCAGTTTTTGTAACATTGTTACAAGTGTTATATACACACACCGATGGTCTTCAGATCTCTTGCCCACCTCTCCCACTTATCTACAACATTGCCAAACAATGCCCTAGTACTTGTACAAAGCTTCACCCACTGCTTCCTGTAACTGCAAAAAAAGCACAGCTGTTTTTCGGCTTTTTCCCGGTATTGGGTCACCACAGTATGCTGATTGGCAGATTTTTATGAAACACTGAGGTGCCAGCTCGACACCCAACCTTCAACGAAGGCACGCCCATTTACGCACACTTGTCTTTCGAACACTACCCAACCATGGGGAGGGCATGCAGACTCCAGATAAGGAACTCCCAAACCGAGAATTGAATGGGAGAACCTCTTGCTGTGAGGTAACAATGCTACCGCCGTACCGCTGCAGCATACACCAACTGCAAAACAGCACAGTATTCCTCTTTAAATATGGGATGCAGATACTAGTCAAAGCAGTTCTAGGTGCAAGTAACTTATCAACCATTACATGTAGCAATAACATTTCAATACTTAAAATATTGAAATTAATGGCATAAGGAGGGCATAACTCGTTTGTTTTATACAAGAATATAAAAAAGCAGCATTGTATTTGCTTTTAAGGTAGTTAAAAATACAAAAGATTTATTTTACATTTGTTGACTGGGATAATCCTGGGTGAGAGTCCATTTTCAGAGGCCCTGGGAGAAAAGCTCCAATAAAAACATTGACAGGTAGTGTCGGTTATACTGAGAGGTTAACAGAAATATCTAGAGACAATAAAGAAAATACAATAGGCACTTTAGTGAAAAGGAGAAAGTTATTACAATATTACAATATAGTAAAGTCACACACTTTGAGGGCAGGGGTCCACCTTTAGTTGATCATTTGAGTATACTTTAATGTGTACATATGTATACCCTTAAAAAAAAAATTCAAATTATATTCTTTTTGTAGGCAGCTGATAAGTGGGATATACATAGAAACTACCCTGGATCTTTCACCAATCTTAGCCCATTTTTTCCTTTTATGAAGGAAGTCAAGCTGCCAAACCCCATCTTAACTGTCAAGATAATGGGAAAGGCTGGAATTGGACAGTAGTGAAAAAAAATAGGAACAGAAATGCAGTTAAAGAAATAGGAACAATGTAGAGCCCATACTTGGTATAACATCAGAAAGGAGGTCCTATCTGCCCAAGGTAGAGATAGATTAGGTGAAAAATGACCCCACTGCACTCAACAGGAGTCTTAAGACATTATTCACACAAGGGACTGCTGCAACCATGGGGGTGACCCCCCCCCTTAAATAGGATCATTCATTCTGTCTTCATCACTGGATCTGCTGTACATAAAGGTGAAACCTCATGCTACTTATCAGCATGTGTTTTTAATCTTGACTGAACAGTAATATAGCCTGCCTTAAGCTATTTGACCAGAGGTGCTTTTCCACTTACTGGGAAGAAAAGAAGTACCCTGTAAAACGACAGCTACTTAGTTTCTATGCTTTCAGCTCAAGTCCCATCCAAAGAAATGGATACAAATCAATCTGTAACTGGTTATTGGTTTAGATTACAGTGGGTGGGACAGAGGTGAAACCCAGAAACTTTGAGAATGGAGGGTAAAAGCCATAGCAAACACAATGCTTTTAGAGTAGCAATAACAGCACAAAGAGCCTTGGGCGTATGTCAGTAACACTAAAGATAGTCCAGTGAATGCTGCCATGGCAGTGAATCTACCAGTTTGTGCAAGTACCTACTGTTTTAAACCAGATATTGCTACCTTCCAGCTTTTCCAATATTGGGAATTTTTCATCTGTTCCTTGCAGACATCTCAACACCCCCAAATTTACCTCAGTTTTGTCCTATCCTTCATAAACTGATTTTTTTTTTTGGTAAAATCACTTGTGGATAATGCCAGTCACTGAAGACATTGAAGAATCATACTTGTTCAGAAAAGTGCATTTATATACAACCTGATGCAGTAAGTTACAAAACATAGTAATATTCAGAAATTATCCTTTATTTTTTTTTTTTGAACACCTTGATTGAATTTTCACTCGAGACACAGGAAGAGTTACATTTACATAAGAAAAAACATAACATGTTCCAATTACAAACTGAATACATTACATATATTCTGCTGTACAATATAAATTAATCCAACATGACAAGTTGTTAAATTCCTGCCTTTCTACATCACTCAAAACATTCTGTATACAGTCATGCAATTTCTATTTTTTTTTTATACACAATTTGTTCCTACTCTTTTGAAAAGATCCCAAGTACAGTTCTTTTATCTCTATTACAATATTCAAAGCTTAAAAGCAGCTGTATTTGAAGTTGCGATTTCCATTTTCTAGTAACTGCTTTTTTGGCAACCACCAGAATTAAACTTGACAACTATGCCTAGTCAATTCAGATCCTGCATCCCAGATCAAAAAATCATTTTTCATAGTTGCATGCATTTGCTCACGCAGTATTTGACAGACTTGTTTTGTAAACTCATTCTCCCAAAACACAAGTCCTTAGTTACCTCTTTCTTCCTTATCACACCAACATTTGCCATCTACAAGGAAAATACGTTCGAGTTTGCTTAGGGTATAAAATACCTATGCAAACAGCAAGCAAAAAGCTAAATCTTCTAGACTTTGTTGCATATTTGGGAGCCATACATGTCCTCCCATTGTAGGAGGAGGAATGCACAAAAACCTCTTCCCAAACATTTTGAATCTCCTCTGATAGATTCTTCGTGATTGTGCAATATTTTATATGCCCTACTATCACTTTAACAGCAGTTTCTCTTCCAGTTTCAACTAGAAACTCTGCAGGTCTTTCATTTAGAATTTCTCCATCCCCTTCTCTGTGCTTATACTCTGATGTCACCAACCTGTATTCCAAATGTCATCTTGGCCCCTTTCCATTCTATTACCTTTCCCTTTTGGGTTTGTTCCCAATACTGCAATTACTTTGTCAGTTTCCGCCATGGAATTCCAGCCTCCTCTTGCCTACTTTTCTATACTCCTAATTAGTCATTCCTATCAAAAGATCTCCTTTCTCCATTCCCAGGATGGCTTAATTTATAGAATATGTTCTGAATAAAATATTCTTTATTACAGTTATCCTCCTTACAAATATGCATCCAGATACCCCCACTCATTTAAATTTCCCCCCTTCATCCCTTTCCACTCTGAATTGTAGCTTCCTGCTTCTGATCCATGCAACAGCCTTAACTGTGTAGCTCTAAAATAATCCTAATCAGGTAATCCTAAACCACCTTATTCTACTGGAAGGATCAATTTATCCTACTCAACACTTGCCCTCTTCCCCTCCCATAAAAATCCTTCAACTCCCAATTACTATCCACAACTCCTTCTCCAGTTGATAAGCACATACCTGACCTGTGTATAAAACTAGAGGGACTAAACATTTTTGGTGCTCGAATCGCTATCCATATCCATGGTAAACTTAGTTTCTCAGTTTTTGTATCATCTTTTGCATCATCTCTTCCCACATATCCTTAGCGGACATAGAATCTTTTAACCCATACTCAAATGCTTCATTTTATCATTTATCTTCATTAATTTTATATCCTGGGAAATCTTGAAACTGTCTGGGATGATTAGGTGCAAAATATTGTCTGCAAATAAAGCCAACTTTTCTCGATTACATCCTTGAATTTCTGACAACCTTCTTTGCCAGTGGTTGTAAACTTAATGCAGATAAAGGTTTCTCTGTACAATTTTAGAGGAACCTTTCCACTGATTGTTGCCTCTGATCCCTCATTCACCTAATTCTAATTAACCACATTACTGTTTCCGAGAACACCAGTGCTTCCATTGCTGCTGCATTAAGACCCATCAAAAACAGTGGTATTTTCTTACCTTCTGCTTCCCTCTGGATCGCTGTTCTACTAATATTGACTAGTGTCTCCCCCTCCATACACTGATCCATATTTACTCAATTTTGGCAACATCTTTGTCTACAATGGCTAAAAGAATGGCAAACACTTCAACTGGTATTAAAATTGAAATAGACCTATATGAAGCTGGATCTGATGGTTCTTTACCATCTTTAGATATTACTGATAGTCTTTCCTCATAGTAACAGTGCGATATTTTTAGAAACTATGGATACAAAGCCTGCAAATTAGGAGGAAAGATGAGCAGCAAACAAGTGCAACTAGCACAGAAAAAATGTGTTTGCAGGACAACAAGATATGCAGTGGGCTTAAAACATTAGTAACAGATGGCTATAAAAGAGAAGCTTGCTGAAATAGCATAAGCTAAATATATACAAAGACTAAACCGACAGAACAGATCTAAAAGGGAAATGGCCAACAGTGCAAACATTTTTACATTTGACCAGGATAGTCAAAGGATACATGTCCTCAGCAGAGGCCTGGGGAAAGCTCCAACATTAAACATTACACTGAAACTGAACACTGACATTAAAACAATTGTAGTCATAGTTCAAACTTACATGGTTACAGACAAGTCTGATAGGAGCAAGGTATTCCTTACAATACTGTTTTCTGTACTACAGTACAGTAGGAGTTGGCCTGGATTGTGATAGGGGCATAGCCAGTGTCATGAGAGCTTTTTTTCTTGAATTGGTTTAATGACTGTTCTAGAGAGTTAGGTCAGCTGGAAGTGAATTCCAAATTTTGCCAACAGAGTTAGAAAGCAAGGAGTCACCAGCAGAGCTGTTTGTGTTCGATCTTCTAACAAACTGCTAATTCAAAGTGGCCTGGTGTTCCTGTGGGGAATAGATAATGTTTAAATGCAGGGGTATTATCTGGTTGGTTGAGAATTTTGTGGGCTACTACAAGTTGATTGTACTGATGTAAGCTAGGCAATTCTAGCCATCCTAGAGGTTCAAGGTTTTGACAGTGGTGAGTTCTGTAAGTAGAGCCAGTGGAAAATCTAGCAATGTGACTAACAGCTTGAGTTTGCAGAGTTCAGATTTGTTCAAGTTGGTGAATATGGAGGAAGCATAGAAAAGGGTAGAAAGAAGAGGAACGCAGGCAATGGCAGTCCTAGCTAGCAGGGTAAGGAAAGGTTTTATAAGGTTATCATTAATCGTTACCCCTAAGAGTCAAGTATGGTCATCTGGGGATTAACAGTTCCATTATTTTAGGTCATCGTAAACTTAGTGTAGACCTGTGAGTGGGGGAGAAAAGTATCTGTTTTTTAGGGTTCAAGAGCAAACGGCAGCATGAGAGCCAGTTCTCAATGGTGTTGCATGTTTTCTGGGATAGTGCAAGCAAGTCAGATGGGGTGGAGGCTGAGCAGATCAATGTGGAATAGTCTGCGTATTGGATGATGTAGCATCTGGAATGGTACAGTTAGAGGTCATAAGATTGAAAAGAGAAGAGATCCTAAAATAGAGCCCTGGGAACTCCAAGGGTGAGGGGTGGTAGAGTAGATAAATTTTCCCTGCCATAGAACTGCCTGTTGTCTTTAGGCTTGAAACCACTGTATAGCATGGTTATTTAAGGAAATGGATTTCAGAGGTGCAGTGAGTAGTTTGTGATTGACCATATCAAAGGCCTTGGATAGGTCAAGGAAAATGGCTGAGGACAGTTTGTTATTACTGTTATAAATTTAGGACACTGGAGAAAGGGGTACTATGGTATGGCCTAAAGCCATGTTGACAGAGTTAGCCAGCAGATTGTTTTGTATGAGATAAGCAACTCTTGCACTATGGATACATTTCTATTACTTTGGCCAGTGGCAAAAGTACAGCAATAGGTCTATAATTTGATAGTTCTGTGGAGTTGCCACCTTTGTGGAGTAATACGACATGGGAAGTTTTCCAGATGGAGGCTTCAGTTATGGTTCTATTGCTCAAGATTGAGACAGGATACGCCATGACATCTGTGGCTTTTTGTAGGTACTCTGCAGGAAGGAGATCTGCAGATAGGGTGGTCGGTTTTAGTTTAAGCAGGGATCGGATAAGTGAGGTAGAGATTGGTTGAAAACTTAAGGGGAGATGGGTAGTGGGTGAGGTTATGACAGAATTGGTGCATGTGGGAGTGGCTAGCAAGGGACTGGAAAAAAAAACTTAAAGGTGTTGGCAATACCCTCTGGTGATTTATGGGTAGAAGTGGAAGGGGTTGGAGTGGTGGATTATCCTGGATGAAAAGTTTATTTATACCTGCCCAGAACTATTGAGGTTTATTCTGGTGTCTTTGCTGATTTGTCCAGCAGAATGGATTGTGTCATTACAAAGCTGCCGATATCTCAATTGGTCTAGAGGGGCTTTGATGTCATGCCAGGTGACCCATATTTTTATTTCCAAGTTTGATCTTTGGTTTGGTATCCTTTGTAAGCCATGGTGCAGCTTTTTAGTTCTAACAGTACGTGCAGGGGCATGCAAGTCAAGTATGGCAAGAAATTTAGTATTAAAGAATACCACAGCTTCATCAAGTGGCAGCCATTTTAGGCTTGACCAGTTACAGGCTTTTAGTTAATTTTGGAAGTTAGCAGGATTGAAGTTCTTATCGGTTTCTAATTGTTTTGTGCATAGGCCGGTGGGGATAATCAGTTTTATGTCTGATATAGGTTACAGAGTGATCAAGGAGGTCATCAGGGAGGGTCCCACCTTTATACATATAGGGATGACTACTGGTAAGTATCCAGTCTAAGATGCTCTCTAATTGGGTTTACTTATCCTAGTGGGAGAGGATATTAGAGTAAGAGTTCCAGTAGTCTCCAAGCACAATGGTTTCCTGGGGGTAGGTGTTGATTAACCAGTGGAGTAAGTCTCCTAGGATGTTGGCGTTACTGCCTGAGGGAATATATACAGACAATAGTTATACATTTATTGTTAATTTGTAGTTTGGTAGTAAGAATTTCAGCTTTACCAAAACTGGGTGGTAGTAGGGGTTCTCTACTAACTGTATTTTTGTAAGTTACAGCTACCCCCACCTCCCTTTGTAGTACAGAAGTCTGTTCCAATTATGTTGTACCCCAGTGGTAGGACCGCTGTCTTTAATTGCAGGCTTTAGCCAGGTTTCTGTGAGAGTATCTTGGGAATGGACATCCAAGAGGGCATGTAGGTTGTGGACTTCACTCCTAGCCTTTCGCCTAAATATCAGAAGTATGTGAATTGGGGGGGGGGGGGCTGCTTAGAGGTATAGGGCTATTTGGGTTGGAAGCATGGAAGCAAATATCCACAGCAGTGGTTGGGCCAAGATTTTGGTGGATGTCATCAATTAACAGGTTGTAGTGTCGACTAAGTTTTAGCTTTTGATAGCGTTTGGTTTTGGGGCTGAAATTTTTGATCTAATAGGGTGGCAGGTTATAGGAGAAGAGTAGTCCGATAAGACAGGGATGGTCAAATGAGGTACTGGATACGAGAGTTTTGGTACCTTTGGATAGTGGAATCCTAGATAGTACTAATCAGTACTGAGAGAGAGACATTAGAGGTAGTAGACAATAGTAGTGGTTAGTGATAACTTTGTAGGTAGTTGGCACATTTTAAAGGGTTATATTCTGAACAGGGTATTATAAGAGAAAATTGGGTTTAGGAAAAAAAAAAATTGCCATCTTGTCAGAGAACGCCCTTGTCTTCTCAGAAGGTAAGGAAATGGAAAACTGGTGAGGTCCACAGTATTTTCAGAAATTAAGGAACAAACTGGTATGGTCCACAGTAAAGCCACAGATATGCCAAGAATGTTTCAAGATTTAAGCTTAGACTGTATATAAAAAGTGACTGAAGACAAATTGTTTGGAGGACATTTGATCATGAACAGAGTTGAGAAAGTGCAGTGTATCTGTCCGTAATCAGTGTTAAAGAAAATGTTACTCAGTGGCGTTTGGTCAGTCATAATAATTATATCAAGTATAAACACAATTGTACAGTGTCTTGGTCTATTTGCTATTTTAATTACAGCCACCACAGCTCCCCCCCCAGGTTGTTGGTGCTTCTCTCCTTTTAAAATACTGTTAAAAATCTTCCTAATCTTATCACTTATTTCCCTCTTACCCCTCCAAACTTCCACCAGAATACCATCTATCCTGGAGACTTTCCTGCAGATTGGGTAGACGAAAATGTGATGTATAACCAATCTTGATTGTTAACTGTTTAACAATCTACCTCTAGCCATGGCATATTTAAGCCTTCCATATACATTCCCCCATTTGTCTTGTTTTCATTTCTGCATTTCTCTACTTTATACAAATTCATAAAATTTCAGAAGTACCTCCAATACCTCTACACTGGGTCTGGTCATTTTTTCATAGGCTCCCTAACTTTGGCAACAACCCTTTCTACTTTGTTGCCCAAGTCATTGTGCCAATAGTTTTTGTACTATGGAGTTAACAGCAGTCTTTCTAAACTTGTGCATATTACCCAGATATTCCCTTATTTTCTCTTTAGCACTCTTGCAACTGCATCTCTTGTTCTGAGAGACCCTCTTATTCTGCATACTTTAAACCTTGTCAGCCCCTCTAAATAATCCTAGTTTCTTAACCATCCCCTCTAAATAATCCTCGTTTACTAACGATCTCTTATTTCAAACCTATTTTTAAACTCCACTTTTATTTTATCCCACTCAAGACAACTTCTGAAGAACTTTCCATCTTTCCCAACAACTCCCCGAATAATTTCCACTACCCATTCATTAAATTCTTCTCTTTTAAAGAAACAGGTGGGGAAGAGTCAGGATCTCGTTTTTACTGCATTACCCTGTATTTCAGATCATGCTCCAACAGTAACCATGATAAAAGTGGCTACTGGGTGTATATCAATGCTCTCAAACACATACAGGTCTGTGAAATATAATTTCTAACTGGGCTAGACTAGACATTGTAGCTTGGGGAATAACATGCAAATCCTCAAAGAGTTCCTACTTTTGACTTCATATCTTCCATACCAAATATTTTCATAAAATTTTAGTCTACTCTAGTTTCCTTTTAGGCCCCCCCAGAAACACTCACTGTTGCAAATCAAATTCCAGTCTCCACCTAGAAGTAATTTTATTTACACCATTTTATTTAGAGTTTTAAAAATGTATGATTATATTACCTGCTTATTCAACTGGAGCCTGTAAACAGTGTGCAACTTGTAATCATTTTGTGATTTTTACTGTATGTTCCACCTTTGAGCTTTTCTCCCCAGGCCTCTGCTGAAAATGGACAAGTATCCAGTCAGACTATCCCGGTCAATAATGTAAAAATAAATAAATGTATGGTCATGAGGAAAAAAAAAACAAGTGCCAAGGGTCTCAATACTTTACAATATGAAGTCACCAGTTCCATATAGTTAGGGCATATACATATTTAAAAAAGTAACTACTATACAGGACCAGCTCATGTGACACTGTGCAGTTTTGCTCCACTTCCCCTGCCCAATCCACCACCGGTGCAGTCCTACCCTAGTATACAGTACTAGACAATGGGTAAAAATGGCACACCTGGGTAGATGGGAAAGCATGCAAATTGGGGGATAAAAATGTCAGTGCATTTTGTGATGTGCCTCACTTTCAGAGGCAGTAGGTATAAAATGCATCACTGGGGCCAGCAGCACCATACCTCAGGCTGTATAAAAACTTCTGCACAGGCAGAGTAGTAGCTTCTGTCCTGGATCTCCCCCTTGTCTAAATCAGACCCGGATAAAGTGTGCACATAGTCACCATTTGTGTGAAGGCTTGGGACAGCATGGTCATTGCATCTTTAATTTCACAATCAAATCTCAGAGGTGTGTACAAAATATCACTGTAGCTTATGTTGAGATTGTGTGGTCATTTCTTTAACTTTCCTCAAAGTTCAGGGGTGTGCAAAGGTCACTATAGCTTGCCTTGGGGAAATTTGCTGTTTAATGGTATCAGCTTGGATTACATTACTGTACAATGTGATCTTTTCCTCACACCCAACTGTAAGATTTATACAGGTGGTAATTTTGTGCTACATTAAACATGCTAATAAACATTTGACAGTAACAGCCTGAAATTTGTTACTGTGTTTTTGTTCAGTTTCATCTCAGACATTAGAGGCGCACAATAAAAAGTGGCGCCTTTTGTAAGCAAACATACCTCTCAACTGTCGAGATTTTGGCTCATTTTTGATCTGTTCCTCTTAGTGTGATTCTGACAAATCATTCAGGATTGATGTCACTAAATGGCAGACAGTTTCAGACTTCATATACTCAGAAAATATATGCCAAGAGAAAACCTTTAACAGTAGCAACTTTATTTTATATATGGGCAATATTTAACATTTGTCCCTTGCCCCCCCCCTCGTGCCCCCCCCCCCCATTATTTTTGGCTTTGACCAGATTTCTTGCTTTAAGAGGTTGAATGTGTACAGGTTTAGCAGCAACCACCTGAAATGACTGGGGCCATTTGTGCCCTCATCCCAATATAACAGATGCACAGCTGGGAACTTATGGGGGTAGAAAGAGGCTGGGAACTTTTTATGGGGGTAGAGACACTATTTTAAGATATTATATATGCAGCCTTGTAATTGTTTTTTCTGCTCAATTTACTGCTGTTCCTTGCCATTTTGTCAGATGGTCTACATCTTTTACGTGAAAGAAAAAGACTGCATTTCTTTCCTTAATTTTATTTTCCAGTGATGGCCTGAACAAAAACACTCTAAAATGCAGACTACAGCACATATGACCAGGCAGTTTCTAGTGAATGAGCAGACTCCTGGTTTAAATTTGTTTATTTCAGAATTACTGGAGTGCAATCTTGGTCAGTTACTGTGTGTTGAAAGGATGCAGGTAAAAGTTGAAAAAAAGAAATTCAATCTTGGTCATGATTTTTTTCCAGCCATCGCCAGACCAAAAGTGTGTAGGGAAGAGCTTCTTAAAAATGCAAGACCCTCAGTTTAATTCACTGCCTTAATCCTCAACACCAACTGCCAGACTATGAGCCATAAATGAACTGCTTCCAGTGGTATAAGGTTAGATTCAGCCTCCACTTGACTATGCGACTCCAAGCAAGTTAACCAGACAATGTTCTTAAACTAGAGTCCCAAATCAGTCTATGTGGATTAGTGCTCTACTAGCCAAATACAACAGTTTCCTCAATGTTTATTACAGTGCAGTCTGGCCCAGTTAGTGTGTTGAAAATGATGCAGGAAAAAGCAGATGAGCAAGACAATGGGGGGGTGTCTGGATGATTTACTGGAGCCATGAGGGGAGGAAAAGACACAACTGGGGGGGGGGGGTGAAGGCTGAGAAAGCAGAGGGATTAATAGGGTCAGAGCTAAAACTAGAGTCCCAACTGGGGCAGCTCAGATATGCAGGGACAACCTTTAGTCAACTGGTGACCTAGGAAAACGGCTCCATGGCACCCTACACACACACCAGCAATGCCCCCATCCTGGTCTAACTATACCATCCAGACAACCTTTCTTCCTCTCACCTTGTTCTCTCTTCCTCTCACCTTGTTCTCTTCAGCTTTTCCTGTATTCAATTCAACATATTTTAACTACAAACAGTCCTAATTAACTGTGCATGAAACATCTGCATTCAACTGATTCTAGATGCTCTGAGGTGCATTTTACATTTTTATCAGATGACAGCCTGAACAAAAAAGTCATTATTAAGGGAAGAAATTCAGTCCTGCTCAAATTGTTTTTTCCCTGAATCATTTTAAACACACCCTAACTGACCAAGACTGCACTGTAATAACTGCAGTAGAAATAACTGCATTAAGATGTGTTGCCAATTGGCTCACTGACAGAACCCACACAGTTGCAGACTCCAAATCAGACTTCAAACCTGTGACAAGTAGAGTACCACAGAGTTCAGCCCTGGGCCCTCTCCTGTATGGTTATCTACTTCTCTGAAGTACAGACTAACAGAGGGCTTCTGGTTGCAGAAGTTTGCAGACAACTGCAACCTAGGTGCCACAGTGGACATACTACAGAAGGGCCTCACAGAGATGCCACAGCCTCAAGCTCAAAGCCAAAAAGTGTATTATCCCCTTTGGTAAGAACTCTGTACCAAAGAGTGGCAGGTCCACTTAACACTGAAGGCGTTATGAGACCTTGCGACTCCTATATGGCACATCACGAAAGGGTTCTCACCCAGAAGAAAAAAAAAGTCCTTGTTCCCCTCTACTCGGCTCTCATTAGCCCCCATTGAGCACAAGCTTTTGGAATGCACCTCACAAAACATCTGCAACAGCTGGAAAGGCCACAAAAATACCTCACAAAGAGGATTACAGGAGTCAGATGCCCTACACCAGTCTCAAAAAACTCCAGCTTTACTCCATAGCATATTGCCTACTCCAAGGTGATCTCTGCCTGACATACAAAGCTATGCCACACACCCAGTTCCTCACTAGCATTCTTCATGAAAAATCTTGAGTGGATGGGAAATAGGAAATTCACCCTGGGGATCAATTCTGTGGCTCTGCTCAACAGGGGCACAGGAACGTAATCTTGGGTTACGAAAGCCAGGGAACCTTGTTGGCTAAACTTACAGGCCCTTGGGCCAATAGCCTAGTACTTACCCATGAATGCAAGCCAGGGGTACTAGATGCTCAGGTATATTTAAACAGTCCCAACCTTTTCATCCAAATGTTTGCCTGAGCAAAAATTGTGACCAAGGGAAGAAATTCAGACATGTTCTTTAACCACAGTTTCCCAGAATCAATTCCACACACCCTAACCAAAACTACACTAATAAACAAATTAAGCCGGAGGCCTAGTCACGTCTAGGCACCCAGAACGTATGGGGTTATAAATGAGCTGAAGGGCATTTTAGTGCTTTTTCTTACCCTTTGCTTCAACGAAAACAAACAAAGGTAATCCATAAGGAAAAATTCAATTGTGCATTTTTTTTTGAGAAAATGAGATGTATCCAAAGATGGTCTCAAAGTAATCCAAAATAGTGCACAATAAACACAAGAAAAATGCATGCAGCGATACAAAACTCATCTCAAAATAGTACTTGTCACTCTACACCACCTTAAAAAGTTAGTCACTTTGTGTACCCACATCTTGTGTGGAATTGTGATGACTTAAGGGACAAATGGCCAAAATCATACATTTGAAGTTGCTGCTGATAGCACACACAAATATAAATATCGTACAAACACACATACACCAGGCCTCCTCACCCCTTACCAAAAAATACAGCACCCTTCCATGTACCCCTCTAACGTTAGATTTGTTAGAATCTGAAAAACAAAAAATATTTGCTGTTAGCCGTACATAAATGAAATTTTTCTTTACCTCCTGCAAAAGACAGGCACTTATATGTATCCAATGTTAGATTGCGAGGAAAAATTGAATAACTGCAGTAATGTTTCCAACTTGGACCTAAGAACAGAATGCAAACAAAGGCAAACACTACAGGACTCTAGGAGCGTTTTTCCTGCATTTGTTTTTGTAGTAAAGATAAATAGATAAATAAATGGAAAAGCACCCCTGCTAGAGCAGCCCCTAGGCAGACAGCTAATTGGTGTTATGTCCAAGGCAGGCTATAGAAGCATGTTGTTTTGAAGTGGATTTCTTGCAGAGCTCTACACTATCTTTATTTTGGAGTAAAATTCCTATTTTAAAGCTAGATTTACCACTGCACTGATGTCTACAACTACAGCTAGGTCCCTAGTTTCAGGCTTGATTTACTGCTCCACAGAGTTTTCCAATTCCTATTCATCTTGTGATTTTTGAAGCCAAATGGTAAAAACTACAAACAAAACCACTGACCAACATACTAGTGGCAACAAAAATAAACACCGTTTACAGATTTTACACTGATAACTTGCTTACATTTTCCATAATTTTTGTTGCTCAGTTTTTCAAATGCATGGAACCAGGAAGAGCCGAGGGTTACTTAGTAATCAAATTTTATGCTGATTAGATGTATAGTTTTCAAAAGGCCTTTGTTCCCATTTTCCATGTCTGCAGGTTGAGAGGTATGAATGCAGCAAAGAAATCTTAATGCTTTTAACACCCATCAGGTTATCTTGACATGTCAAGATTCACATAGCTGAAAAGTCCATCCAATCATAATACCCTATCTTCTTACACAACTAATTACAAGCCCACCCAACCCACAAACAACAGGAAATTTTTACCATTCTCAAAAAAAAAAGTACAAAGCCAGGTCACAGAACCAAATTCTTTAGTTATCAAAAATAACCTGAACTGAAGTGGAATCCAAAATAAAGCTAATCTTGACACCTACTTCTTTCGGCTGCTCCCATTAGGGGTCACCACAGCAGATCACCCATTTCCATTTCTTCCTGTCCTCTGCATCTTGCTCTGTTACACCAACCATCTGCATGTCCTCTCACCACATCCATAAACCTTATCTTAGGCCTTCTTTTCCTGTTACCTGGCAGCTTCATCCTTAGCATCTTTTAACCCCAATTTGCTCTGCATCCCTCCTCAGCACGTCCAAACCAAAGTAATCTTGCCTCTCTGGCTTTGGCTCAAAACTTTCCAACCTGGGCTGACCCTCTAATATACTTATTCCTAATCCTACCCATCTTCATCACACACAGTGCAAATCTTAACATCTTCAACTCTGCTACGTCAAGCTCCGACTACTGCTTTTGTCAATGCTACTGTCTCCAACCCATATAACACACCTGGTCTCACTACCCTCTTGTAGACCTTCCCTTTCACTCCTACTAGTACTAGTCCGTCACAAAAATCACTCCCACTTCACCAACTCCATCCAGCTTGTACTCTCTTCACCTTTCTACACTCACCATTACTCTGAACTGTTGATCCCAAGTACTTAAAAACTCGTCCACCTTCACTACCTCTACTCCCTGCATCCTCACCATTCCTCTATCCTCCCTCTCATTCACACACATATTCTTAGTCCTGCTGACCTTCATTCCTCTTCTCTCTAGAGCATATCTCCACCTCTCCAGGGTCTCCTCCACCTGTTGCCTACTCTCACTACAAATCACAATGTCATCTGCAAACATCATAGTCCATGGGGACTCCTATCTGATCTTGTCTGTCAACCTGTCCATTACCACGGCAAATAAAGGGCTCAGAGCTGACCCTTGATGTAATCCCACCTCCACCTTAAATACATAGTCACTCCCACCGCAGACCTCACCGCTGTCATACTATCCTCGTACATATCCTGTACCACTTACATATTTCTGACACTCCCGACTTGCTCATACAATACCACAACTCCTCTCTAGGCACCCTGTCATATGCCTTCTCTAAATCCACAAAGACAATGCAACTCCTTCTGACCTTCTCTGTACTTCCAACACTCTCAGAGCAAACATCGCATCTGTAGTTCTTTTCTGGCATGAAACCATACGGCTGATAACTAATCACGTCCCTTCTTAACCTAGCTTCCACTACTTTCCCATAACTTCATGCTGTGACTGATCAGTTTAATTCCT
The DNA here is from genome assembly GCF_019279795.1 of Protopterus annectens. Lineage (NCBI taxonomy): Eukaryota > Metazoa > Chordata > Ceratodontiformes > Protopteridae > Protopterus > Protopterus annectens. Next base: position 598,984,072 of record NC_056737.1, read on the forward strand.
CTGTAGTTACTACAGCTCTGCACATCACCCGTATTCTTAAAAATCGGTACAAAAACACTTTTCCCCCATTCCTCAGGCATCCTCTCACTTTCCAAGATTTCATTAAACAATCTAGTTAAAAACTCCACTGCCATTTCACCTAAACACCTATGCTTCCACAGGTATGGCATCTTGACAAACAGCCTTTCCATTCTTCATAGCTATCCTTACTTCCTCCTTGCTAATTCACTGCACTTCATGATTCGCTATCTGCACATCATCCAAGCACCTTTCTAGCCATCTCTTACTAGCTCTGCTGTAGTTATCCAGCCATTTGGTAACTCATCACTGCCACCCAGTGCCTGTCTTAACTCTTCCCTTAACATCACCTCACGATTATCCTTTCAATTTCCACCATTTGATCCTTGGTGCTGCCCTCACACTCAATTCTCCTCTTGATCACCAATATCATCATACAAACCACCATCCTATGCTGCCTAACTACTTTCCCCTGCCACCACTTTACAGTCTCCTTCAGACTGGTCCTTCAGCACAAGATATAATCCACCTATGTGCATCTTCCTCCACTGTTGTATGTCACACTATGCTCCTCCCTCTTGTTAAAATACGTATTCATCATAGCTACTTGCACTATTAAACTACCACATTTTACAGACACAAATTACAGCAAAACTATGAACTCTTACCACAAGAAATCTGGACAATGCCAAAATAATGTGGCAACAAAGGCCCAAAATCAGGGACAGATTGCAACTATTTCACAAGACACTTGCTACAACAGCATGTTCGGCGTTGGCTTACATTTTCTGAAGGAAATGAAGTAAAACTCAAATCTGTCATTTAGGGATTTCAATGATTTTCCAGAAAAAAAAATACACGTTTTATACGGAACTGACTAAAATACACGGCAAAACTTGGACTTTCTGAAAAACACTACTGCCGCCAATATTTTAAAACTAAAACTCTAGTAATCCAGATATAATTGGTAAAAAGTTATCAGCCTACCAAAACACAAAAAAACTTTAAAGAAATGATATTACAGGAGGGGCGCGGTTTGAGTAATAGCGTGATAATTTTTTGAAGCTAAGGTGCTAAATAGAACTTGCATTAGGCAGTAGATAACAGTCTTAACACACTGTCTTACTAGTACCATATTAGACCTCCAGGTAATACTTATGAACAGAATCCGTATTAAAAAAATGCATTTTCTTCGTTAGACACTTCCAAAACTCCGCGTAAAACTGCAGTCTACACATTGTGCATTCTTCTTTCGGCTTTTCCCGGTTAGGGGTTGCCACAGCAGAACACCTGTCCGCTCATAATTGGCAGTGGAGTTTTACGGTGTCGAGTTGCCAGCCCGGCACCCATCCTTCAACAGAAGGCACACACTCACACCGAGGGCCAATTTAGTGTCCAATCCACCTAAAGCATACCTTTGGGATGTGGGAGGAAACCGGAGCACCCGTCCCGTAGAAAACCCACGCGATCACAGGGAGAACATGCGGACTCCGCACAGAAGGCACCCAAGCAGAGGCTCAAACAGAACGCTCTTGCTGTGCGGCGGCAACGATTACCGCTGCACCATTCTGCATTCTAATTGGGTCCAATAAATTAAAAAAAAAAAAAGGCGGGCCACACAGTATGTCTCGGAACCATTAATAAACACTAGATTTGCCTTAATTTACGGTAACGTACGTTAAACTGTTACAGGATATTAAATCTCACGTCGGGGAAACTATGCCTTGAAAGACCCTCTACACGTTTCCACTTACATTTTAAACGCGGCGAAACTGAAATTAGAATAAATAGTTTAAGTTAAGATTGCCACGTATGAGTCCCCACTTGAAAAGCAAAGCTATTAGTGCAGTCTACTTTATACCAATCGAAATGCACTGTACTACGTATACGATTAGCACGTTAAAATCGCTCAGCTGTATGCGTGTTACAATTATGAGGAATAGGGCCCATTTTTGACCAGGTGAATTTACAACTACTTGTCCTGGGACAATTAGGATTGCGCGTGCGCACAAATACTAGTGTATATTGTAAGATTAAGTATTACAACAGTTAAAGTTTAATGAATTAAAACACGATATTTCTAAATATATGGCGAAAAGCACGCCTATGCAAAATTACTCAGCCTTCTAGAAACTACTTAACGTTTAGTACTACAAGTAAGCCACTACTACTTGACAATTAAGCGGCGGCTGGGGGTATCGAGAAAGAAACGTCACGGGTGTAAGGATTACCTGCAAGTAAAAAGTAATGTTAATGGTTATCAATGTTACCTCTGTAAATAAACTAGAGATAAACACTGGTTAGGTCATACGCTAGTGCCCAAATTCGATCATCAAGCTTAACTCCCTACGGGACCTTTAACAGCTATTTTAAATTTAGATTTGTATGACAAAAAAATGCACTGCACAGAAACTGAAGGGAGATTACTAATTCTTAAGAGTACACAAATCAAAAAACATTAGTACGTCCTGGCTCTTCCGTCATCTTTCAAAATATGAAGAGTACAATTTATTCTTCATAATCACATTACTTAATGTTTCTAATACGCGTATATACATACCAAGCGACGTTTAAAACGGTCTTCAAACCTCTTTTCTACAATTATTTTCGTATACAACTTGGAAAAACACTTCCGTCTCAAGAAACGTTTTTATACGCTCACTGGTAAGACAGGCGCAGTGGACAGATGAGGTGGGAAGTGGCTTGTAACTTTTCACCAATGAAGTGTTTCTGCGTTTCACTGTAAACGGCGTGATTGCGAAGGTTCTTTAGTGTTTTTGTTTCACAAGAAGAGGTTACATGGTTCGATTCTGGGTTGAGGTCCCTTCTGTGAAAAGTCTGCAATGCACGTCTTTTTGTGTCCTCCTGGGTTTACTCCCACATTTCGAAGATGTGCAGTAGGTGGATTGGACGTTCTAAACTGGCCATAGGTGTGAGTGTGCGTACCTCGTTTGGGATCTTAAACAATTCACGTTCCTCAAAGTTCCACATTGAAAGTATCTGGCACACATTCTGTGGTAGGAATTCTTTTAACTAATATCCATGGAAAATAGAAATAAATCATATTAATTAATTAACATATTTTTATAAGTAAAACCATCCAATGACCCTCCTAGTTGAAGTTGTCAGCAAGCCATTAGTATGTGTTAAACATTTTGCCCATTTGTTCCACATTATGAAGGCTGGTGTTCCTAATTTTGGGTATGGAAGGTTGAGAGCTATCGTATTAACTACCGCCGCAGATTTAGCCACCTCGCGGTGTAAACTTTGTCTCTAAATGATTGTTACTTTAGAAGTGACACCCCAACCCCATATGCAAAAAAAGGGAACATGGGTCGTAAATGGATGGATTTGCATTTGGCAGCTTTATGGGTATTACTGTATATACAATGCAGGTCTGTACTGGTAGGTATTTTACTAGAAAAATCATTGGATTTGGAATGGCTTTCTCAGGGTACTTTTCACATTTGCACCACAAGGCAGAAATGAACAAGAAAGTAGAAAATATTGTGGTTATTATCATTCTAGTAGGCATGCCAAAACGTGTGTGTATGTGCTGGGAGGGGCATGAAACTGCAGTTGTGTAAGTATACTTGCCATAACAGTAGACGTTTGAATGATCAAAGCTCCAGTAGCCTTAGCTATGGGATATACGTGTAACAGCTGGCCAGCTTCCAGAGCTTAAAGCACCTTCCAGAGGTCCCTACCATTGACTGCTGGAACAGAGTCGTAGGAAATCAACGATATGTACACCAAGCCACTGAAAGGAGGCTAGATCCCTAAAAAATGACAATGCTAGATAAATAAAAAAAAAAACAATGTACACATGGTAACAAAAAATATACAAAAACAAGGTAGGGAGTGGAAGGAGAGCGTGGCTACTGCAACAGTTGTTGTTGTTTGTCTTTCGGATTTTCCCAGTTAGGGGTCACCACAGCAGAACTCCGGTCTGCTAATGATTGGCAGTAGATTTTCACGAACGTCGAGGTGCCAGCTTGATGTTCAACCTTCAACGAAGGCATGCCCATTTACGCATGTCTTTCGAACGCCCGCCCAACCGCGGGTAGGACATGCAGACTCCACACAGAAGGCACTCCCCTCACTCCAGCCGAGAATCGAACGGGAGAACCTCTTGCTGTGAGGCAACAACGCTACTACTGCACCACCGCGGATGTTGCAATCATTCAAAATATCTCCTGCTATGGTAAGTTTACTTAAACAACTGTGGTATGAACATCATCTGATCACTGAGAGTTGCAACAATCTTGATTATATGGGTAGACAATAGCTTATAATAACTGGAAGGAGAAAAAGGATGATGGTTCAGGATCCCTTAGTGAATGGCCCTAGCAAAGCTTGTTCTCGACCTGGAAAAGGAATTTAGTTTGTAGTGCTTTTTATAAAATTATGTACATAGGGCTAAGTTGCTGCTTCTAGAATCCTTCTGGCATCCACCCCTTTTTAAAAAGCTACCAATGAAGCCAAGACCTTAGGATGGTTTGCATTTACCCTACCTGGAATAGATTTGTTGTGGTGGATATAACAAAAGGGGGATAATTTGAGTTAACCGTTTGGAAAAAGTTTGCTTTGACACAGGTTGTCCTTTTTTCAGATAAAACGGTCTACCCACCAAAGCAGTTCCCTTTTTACAAATCCCAAACTGGAATCTGATGAGTCAGAGGATATTGATGCTGGGACCATACAGATTTTAATTACCATTGAATCTTTCTCAAGTGGAACCTGGTTAAATGAATCGTAAGAATCATGGATGCCGTAAATCCTAGTAACCTGAGAAATTCCTTTACTGAGGTCTTGGGCTGAGATGAAAAACTCGGATACAGATATACTTTTTTCTCGTGGAAGAAAATCTCTTTGAACTGATGTATCTAAGAGACACCTAGGAAACCAATCCTGTGAGAAAGAGTCAAACAAGCCTTTTGAATGTTCTTCTGAAACCTTGGTCTGAGAAGGAGATCTCTTACCCAAGTGAGAGATTCCTGACACTTTGAAAAAACTGCAAAGATAAGCAAATTGTCTAAATAATGAAAATGTATACCTTGCAGTCTGCAATCAGCTATCGCTGGAGCTAGCCATTTTGTGAACACTCTTGGAACAATTAATAATCAAAAGGCTAATGCAGAGAACTGAAAAGTGTAATTTGGACACAAAATACCTCAAGAAACATTTGAATTCTGAGTCTACAGGAATATGATGATAAGCATACTTTAAATCTAGAGTTAGTAAAAAACTGAAAGTGGGAATCAGTAGTAACATGTTGTGAAGATATATCATTTTGAAATTTGAGACTTTCACAAACTGATTTAGAAATGAAAGATCTAAGACTGTTCTCCAGGAGGCTTCTTTCTTTGGTACTAGAAACATTCTTGAACAGAAACCTTTTCCTGTCAGAGAAAGTAGGATAGCTTCTATTAACCCGAGTCAGCAAATTTTGAATGATAGGATGGAAAAAAAAGAAGTTTGATCTGGTGGATGAGGAGGAATCCTGTGAAATGGAGGAAGGGACTCTCACTGCCATTTGTTTTCCTTATGAATCACTGTCAGAACCCATTTGTCTGTAATCTTCTGTTGCAAAAGAAAAAAAATGGATAGGCAGATTTTGGAGGAGATTTAAAGGTTTGCCAGGAAGATGAGGGTTTACAATTTGTAGATAGTTATTCAGACTTGGAGTGTCCTTGTTTCTGAGATGCACCTCCTTTCTTTTTGGACTCTCTTGCCATTGTTTTTCTGAATGCCTGCTTGCCAGAATTTCACTCTGCTTAATTTGTTCTTTATAAAAAGGTGTTGTGATAAATGTAAAAGCTTTAACAAGGAAGATTGAAAAATATGAATCAACACTTGAATCAGTTTACCTATCTCGTCATACTTTTTCAGGACCTCAGCAGCAAATGGTCCAAAAACAACCATCCTGTCTAAAGGAGAATTCAAAATTTCAGCTTCAACATCCTGTAGTAAATTTTGAGTGTGTAACCCTGCAAACCTTCTCATAACTATCAGTTCCAGTAGCAGCTGCTATGGAAGGGGTATCAGCTGAATAATACACACACTTTAGAGAGTGTATGGTGTCTTGACAGAAGTAATACATTAATTTATGCAAGATTTTTCCTCCGAATAGGGAAATGATTATAATGCTCCTCATATTCTCAAAATAAGAAGCAAAAACTCTACTAATGGAGCTTGACACTTAATAATTCTGAAAATAAGTGTGACAGAAGAATACATTTTCCCAAATTTGGCAAAAGCTTTTCCATCCTTATCAGAAAGGTAAGGATTAGCATTTACAGAAATGTTTAGCAGCAGCAGGGTCAGATGTAGGATTTTAAAACAAACAGTAAGACTGAGGAACATCTATCAGCCTTCTTAGGGGCTGCAGGCTGTAACAAAACCATCCTCCAATGCTGGAAGTACAAGAGGAACAGGAGTTGGTTGTGAAAATTTAATTTATAACAAATCTTAACTTTTTTTCAAAGATACTGGATTATCATTATTATGTTCCTACTAAAACAATTGGTTTATACTACATATTATTTCAATAAAAAGAAAATTCTATCAGAAGAAGCACATTCCTCAAGATCTGAATCAGTCGCCTGAAGAGAGAAAACAGAAGTTCCCTCAAAATAATTTCCCTTAACTTTGGACTTCTGGTACAATGCTGATGTAAGCTGTAGCAGCCCCGCAATGCTTTGGCTGATTCTGTACTTTTGAGATAGCAATTCGAATATGGCTGTTACAAGAAATATGGCTGAAAGTAGATGAAAAGGGAAGTAAATGTCAAGGAGTGGTAAAAACAAAACAAAAAAAGAGCACAACGGACTGGAGTATTTGATGCTAGTGTCAGGTCAAGCAGTGAAGAGACCAGAGATGAAGCAGTAGTGTTAACCAAAATATGGGTAGAGACTAAAGATCTAAAAGATAAGTAAAGGAACATATGCTGAAACTGGAAGAGAAAGTGGCATATATGCCTCAAGGGCTCTCAAGGCATTCAAATATTCTTCAGATGCTGATATCTGAAAAAGAAGAACTTAAGGCTTTATTAGACCCAGCTGAAGCAAAACTCAACTGCACAAAGTTAAAGATCATGAACCTGGAAGACAGGGTCCATAGAAAGAATATCAAAATAATAGGAGTTCTGGAGAAGTCCAAGAAACAGGATGGTAAGAGTGCAGTACAGAAACGGATTACAACCTGGATATATATTTCCCAGGAAAACATTAAAATTGACCAAGAACAGAGAAGTGCATGGAGGGTGGAACTGGAAGATTCAGGAAGAGTGAGACAGATCATAGTAAAGTTTCAAACCTTGGAACAGAAAGAAGAAATATTGAGGAGGGTATGGCAACTAAGGAAAAAGTTGACTGTCAGTGAAAACAGGATATTTATTGACCAAGACTTTTCATTTGAGACCAGAAGGTGTAAAAGCATATTTGCTCCAATTATAAAGAAATACAAAGAGAAGAATTTAACATTAAGGTTTATTTATCCCATAGTGTTGAGGGTCTATATGCAGGGTATAACAAAAGGTATTTACCATCCCTAAGGAAGCACTGGAATACATGCAACCTGTAAACTGGAGAGATCCATCCATCACAATGGATGAGAGTTCCAATATGGACATGGAGGGGAGAATGCAGCAATATTCTTGTGTAGGAAAGTTGCTGAGAGGATATTTTCCATTATTTAAATGATAACAACAGCAAAGGAAGATGGTGAAGGAAGCAAAGAAGAGAAATAAGACAGCAGCAAACCAGACAAAAACATTGGAGAGCAGAATGAGAACTGTGTATTCTTTTTCTATTAATAATATGCAGGTCTATGAACAATTAATTATGAAGGTGACCCAAAGAAGTGGGAAGTGATACTGGAGCTTAGTATGCAAAGGTTTTACTTCTTCTCCCCCTCTTCCAGTGTACTTTATTTCTACTTGATATCCTATTCACTTAAGGGACGGCCACGGTGGTGCAGCGGATAACGTTGATGCCTCACAGCAAGAGGTTCCCTGGTTCGATTCTCGGCTGGGGTGCCTTCTGTGCGGAGTCTGCATGTCCTCCCTGTGGTTGCGTGGGTTTCCTCCAGGTGCTCCGGTTTCCTCCCACATCCCAAAGACATGCTGTAGGTGGATTGGACACTCTAAATTGGCCCTAGGTGTGAGTGTGTGTGTGCCTTCTGTGGAAGGCTGGATGCCGGGCTGGCAACACGACACCGTAAAATTCCACTGCCAATCATGAGTGGGCATGTGATCCACGGTGGCGACCCCTAACCGGGAAAAGCCAAAAGAAGAAGAAGATATCCTATTCACTTAAACTCTGTTATTTAAACACTCACAATAAACTATAAAGATAGAAAATTACTGCAACAACCAGAAGTAAGTTAAGGACATTAGTATTTATAGGCGAGTCAGTTCAGAAATATGTAGACACATACTTAATATTATTAATGCTGTGATAAATGGAACCGACACTAGCAGTGATAAAATAAATAAAGAAAGCCTTTGTTAATATGAGAGAAAGTACTGATTAACACAATCTATGCTAATGTTGAAAAGGGATAGAGAGGGAAAAGAAAGATGAAAAAAATAAAGTGAAGGGAGAGTTAGACAGGTTACAGCTATTAGATTTGTGACAGGCAGAGCTGAGTGGGAAACACATAAAGTGAGTTCTCACTGCTGTAGTAATGGCGGGAGTACCTTCCACAGGCATGAATACCTTGAGGAAGTGGAACTTTTATGTAAATATGTACATAGTTATAGTGAAGGGGAGGGCAGGGACTCCTAAAAAGAAACATTCAATGCAAAACAGTATAAAAAAGAAAGATGCTAGAACAGAAAGGAAATACATAAAGTGAAAGTGGATAATGGGCACACAACAAAGAAAGAAAAGGAAGGAAGAGGGTAAAATATAAACAAGAAAATGAGTGGAGATGATAATTATTAAATCATGGAATGTTAATGGCCTCACTGCTAAGGTGAAAAGACAAGGAATATTAGGGTATAGTAGAGGTCACAGAGCAAAGATGGTGGCTTTGCAAGAAATACAGCTTACAAAAAATAAATAAATTACTGAAAGGAGCAGGACACAACCCTGAGGCCAGTTCAGCTTGGGGGAACAGAAAGCAAAGAGTGGCACTCCTATTGGAGAAAAAAATTCCACTGGAGATGTAAGACAAACTGTAAGACAAGGAGTGGTAGATTTGCGGGGTTTAAAGGCTACTGGCAAGGAGAAAAAAGTATAATAGTCTTGGTTTATATTTTGCCCAAAACAACGTCAGGATTGCAGAAGGATTTTGGGAGAGATAGTGCTATTTCAAGAGGGAGTAGGGATTGTAACAGGGGGCTGGAACATTACAGTCAATATGAATCAAGCAAGTAGTGGAAGAAGGAGTCAGAAATTAACAAAAGAAGGTTAATTTTGGAAGAACTACCTGAAAACAATAGGAAGGGAAGATCCATGCATGAATGGGCAGCCAGGACAGAGTTTTATATATTATTCACCCAGACATCAAAATTGGTCTAGAATAGATAGACAGATTCTATATAATAAAATAACATGAAAGTCAAATCTCAGATGTGAAAACTGATCCTTTAACATTATCAGGTCACACAATGATATGGGTGATAAGGATAGGAAGGTGGACAATAACAGAGAAACACTGGAGATTTGCAACAGTTCTTGAAAAGGAAAAGGAGGAGAAATGGGTAAAAGAACACTGGGGAAGGGTTAGTAGATGGGATGAGAGGGAAAAAAGTTAAATTACACAGGAATATTTATCCAAGATTTATTTATTTTTTATTTATTTATTAACGTTTGATTACCAGGAAAGTCCGACTGGATAGGAACCTATATTCAGCAGAGGCCAGAGAGAAAATCTCCGAAGTATTACAAAACATTTTTAAGAATAATAATTTTACAGTCTCTAAAGATAATACAAAAACAAATACAGTTTAAATAATTATACCAAATTAGACATAATAAGAAAACATTGGTTAAGAATAGATACAAGTTATATGACAATGATTTAATAGTTAGAGAAATTTTAGTCGGTTTATAGAGAAATTAAAGGGTGGTATAATACAAACAGGAATTGCAATATGAAGTGAGAGAAAAGCAGACCTATGGTATATTTAGACAGAAATTGATAGAATTTAGGAAGTGAGTGAAGAAGGGAGAGTAAGGAGATGTCTGGTATGAATATGTATTTGTCCACATTTAGAGATATCGTTTAACCTGGTATTGAGCAAGAACAGAGACAGCTTTTGGCTAGGAAGTCTTTCAGAATGGCTTTGAAGGATGGAGGGGGAGGGTAGTGACCTGATGGCTAGAGATAAGGCGTTCCAGGCCTTAGTAACATTGTATGAGTACAGATGATTCCAAGCAGATTTGATAGGTTTGTGGACAGACAGGAGATTTTGGTCACTGGATCGTAATGACCGACTAGGAACATAGTTGTGTAGAATGGTATTCAGTGCTGGACAAGGGAATGGGTTCTGGATAATTTTATAGGTGGTAAAAAGCTGTATATATGTTAGTTGATGGGGTAGTTCTAACAGATTTAGGCTTTTTGATGCAAAACAGTGATAGGTTCTGAAAGGGGATATATGCTGAAAATTTAGCAGCTTTGTTATAGCATTGTTCAAGTTTTGATTTTTGTGATTCCTGAAGGTCAGTAAGGATGGAAGTACAATAAAGAAGTGTGTGGAGGAGATAAATAGTGGCAAGTGTAGTTTTAGCTGCATCTGTGAAAAAGTTTTTGGCTCTATAAAGCATCCCTAATTTTTGATGCGTTTTTCTTATGTAATTATGTATATCCAGGTCAAATTTAAGATTCTTATCCACTATCATCCCTAATAATTTTCTATGAGAAGTGACTTCAATGGTTGTATTATCAAGAGAGAGGACTAATTTTTGTATTTTTTTCATGGGATAAGGATTTGGGGGGAAAAGCAGTAGGTTTTGAGCATGAGTTTGGAATTACAAAGCCATGCTTCAGTTGCTGCTAAAGCTTCCTGACTAATTTTTTGAAGGGGTGCCACATTGTCAGATGTGCAAATGAGTGCAGAGTCATCTGTGTGTGCATTAGGGAGGCCTGTTGTATGGATGTGTGGTGGACGTTAGTGAGAATGTTAAAGAGGAGGAAACCAGTGATATAAGCCTTGTGATACACCAGTGGTGACTGGGAGGTATGGAGGGAGGGTGGAGTGCCATTTTACTGACAGATAAGTATTGGATATATAGCTTTTGGATATATAGCTTTTGAAACATAGAAGGAAGGGCTAAGAGAGACCTAATGAGGAACCGTGAAGTAGAAGTTTGCTGTGACAAACTGTGTCAAAGGCTTTACACAAGTATAAAAATGAGGAGACTAAATTGCTGTTATCTCTAGTTTTATTGACATTATCTATATAGGTTAGAAGTGCAGTGTTAGTACTGTGGGAAGGATGGAAGCCATGTTGTGTGGGAGATAGTAGTTATTCCTGTAGGAGATAGTTTAGCAATTGATTCTGAATACATTTTTCAAGTATACTGGGGGGGGGGGGATACGATTGCTATAGAGCTAAAATTAGTAATGTTTACTGAATTTCCTCCTTTGTGCAGAGGGATAATGTGCAACTTTTCAGAGACAGAGAACATGGGATTCCTGGACTGACTTATTTATAAAGATTGAGACAGGGTAGCCAATGCTATTGGCTGCTGTTTTAAGGTATTCACTTGGAAGGTCATCGGCTGAAGTAGAGCATGATATGAGTTTGTTTAAGAACAGTTTTATATAGGATGTGGGCTCAGGTTTGAAGGTGAAAGTGGATGTGATGATACATGGCTGCTGGGCAGGGTTAGGATTAGATGTTGGGGAATCTTTGGTTAGAGATGCTATACTATCTATGAAATAAAAGTTGAATTGTATTGTGGTTCAAGTGATGAGTTATTGGGAGGGGAGTTAGGATTGAATTTATGGCTGGGATGAATGATTTCTTTAATGGCTGTCCAGAGTTTTTTAGCGTTGTGTTACTATTATCCTGAAAGTTACTATAGTATAGTTTTTTGTCTTCATTAATCTAGTTTTTAGTATGATTGCGAAGCATTCTGAAGTTTTCAAGATATTGTGGTGTTTTATATATCTGCCATTCTTTCCATCCTTTTTCTCTATTCTGCATTAGTATTCTACTCTTTTTGAAAAGCCTTTTTGTCTTTCAGCTTTTCCCGATTACGGGTTGCCACAGCGGAACTCCGGTCCGCTCATGATTGGCAGTGGATTTTTACAGTGTTGAGTTGCCAGCCCAATGCCCAACCTTCAAAGAAGGCATGCCCATTTACACTAGCACCTACCTGCATGTCTTTAGCGTCACTTGACCACAGGGAGGACATGCAGACTCCACACACAAGGCGCTCCAGCCGAGAATTGAATGGGAGAACCTCTTGCTGTGAGGCAGCAATGCTAACCACTGCACCACCGCGGCCTACACTCTTTTTGAATAGCCAAATTGCATTATTTGCTTAGTCTCTTCCTTTTAGGAGATGCAAGGCTATTTAGGATATTCAAGAAAGTTGCATTGAGTTCACCTACAAGCATTATCTTAGGGGAGGATTTTTAGGAAGTTCTAGTTAATAGATGATAGGTTAGTAATGAACATTTCTGGGTTAAACATGGAAAGATTGCATGTTGTTTTATAAACATGCTGTTTAAGTGGATGTGTGAGATGTCTGGCAGTTTTATTTCTCCAAGTCTTTTGGATTTCTAATACCATGACAAGAATGGACCCCATTCCTAAGTCAAAGTACTGTTTCAGTCTTTGACGTTAGCCAGAAGTGCTCCTTGCAGCACCTGCAATGTGCCCAGAATTGTCTCCTCCTGCAATTCATACAAAGTTGCATGTATTGGTAACATATCTAAGTACAATTGTAAATTATTTTTTATAAGACCCATTTCTCCTAGTACTGTTGGAACTGTCTGAGTATCCTTCTTCTACATTGCTCTTGTTTCTGCCCTTAAATCCTGGTATTATATGACTTTGTGTCTCTCAATACACAAGACACTATAGTCATTGGGTGTAGCAATTTCAATGATCAATGTTACTTTTGTCTTTTTTTCATGGACTGGTTTCTCGTATCTATTTTTTTTTGAACTGTTGGTAACAAGTGATCCCGTGTGATATAAACCATCATTTTCTATAATGCCTTGTGGCTCATGTTTCCCATGCTTCACAGCTACTTTAATAATATACTGTTTGTACAATCCCCAATGCAACAGACTTGCCACATTATTATGCCTTTCAGTATAAAGTCCTGCCATTAGTGTATCACACCCAGCAACTAGATATGCAACTGTTTCCAATTCTGTTTTACAAAAACCTGCATTTGTCTGTTTATCCCATATGTTCACTGGACTTTGTAAGCCAACGTGCACTTAGTCCACTATCCTGGGATGCTAATATTAACCTTTCACCTCTCTTTAACCATTCTTGCATTTGGTCCTGATTGTCATGAGGTCATTCCAAGAGTTTTCTGTACTTGCAACTATAGTTATGCATTTTTCACATTTCTTGCATTTTCATCTGATCCTTCACCTTATATTCCTTCTTTTGTTTTTTAGCACATTCAATTGTTGCTTGAAATTTATCTGCTTGTGGTTTGATTTCCATTCCCACTTGACATCAATATGCTTCTGCTAAACTAATCAGGGAAGTCATCTTAGAGTTATTCTCCTTATGTTTTAAAAATTTCATTATGTTTAGATCTTGTGAGGTCAGCAGATGTGTATGCAGTCCTACAGCTGAAGATCTATATGTGTAATCAATTCTGAGGAGGCCCATACCTCCTTAAGAGTGGGAATATATACTTTTGGTATACCCTGATTTTTATAAGTCATTTGATAAGTGCGAAGCATTTTTCTTGTTTACTTGCCCAACCTTACCAACAGTACCTTTTGAGATCAGCTAATCAGTCCAGAACTGTAAGTTAGAACAGGAAGAGCATATTGTTTTATAGTTTGGACATTGTTCCTACATGTCAGAGATGTTTTCATTATTAACTTTAGTCTTCTAAAATATTCATTACTAAGTTTTATTCACATTTGTTCATGTTTTATTGTTAATCCTTCACCAGTTCCCAAGTATTTATACACCCCTTTTGCTCAGGTTCTTTTATATCACATTCCTGCCCCAGACTGATATTTTCTTGGTGCTGCAGGTTTCCTGCTTTAAAGGTTGCTTTTGCACATTTATCAAGACCAAATGACATTCTTATATCATCTGAGAAAGTTTTGACCACTTGTAGTTATGCTATCAGTTCCTCATCTGACAAACTATATAGTTTTTTAAATCATTCATAAAAAGAAAATAAGTCTTTACACTTTGTTGTTTTCTGGGAGCCAAATTGTAGCCATGACCTAATCTGTTAAGCAGACAGTTTAATGGGTTAAGTACAGGACAAAAGAGCAGCAGTGACAGAGTCACCCTGGAATATCCCCCTTTGAATTTTTATCCCTGGAATAATAATTTGTCCTTTATCATGTCTTATCTGCAAAGTGGTTTGACACTGTTTTATGGTCACTGTAATGTAATCGCTAAATGTAGGGTGTATCTTATACATTTGTAAGTACTCTTTTTATCCATTAATGTAGGATGCTGTCAGATGCTTTTTTTGTAGTCTATCCATGCCATACTTATGTTCTCCCCCTTTTTACATTTCTCCATTATGACATTAAAACAAATTATCCTTTGTTCCGTTTGGTTCTATTGCCATGAATAAGTTGTTTTCTAAATGACTATAAACTCTGTTGGTATAGGTTCCAGTAAATAGCTTATACATCGTCAGAAGGCAAGTTAACAGTCTATAGTTTTTAGGGTAGCTTGCAGTTTCACTCTTAAGGAGTAGTATTATTTTTCTTGTTGTTAACCAGGTTGGCATCTGTTTGGGGTGTGCATTTAAATGGTTCTTGCTCATGGCTAAATCTTCATGTAAAGATGTTAATATTTTTAGCCAGAACTTACATATTGCATCTGAACTTGAGGTTTTCCAGTTAGGAGACTTTCTTAATTTTGTTTCAGTTTCTCTGGCTGTTGCTTCATCCCATTTCATATTGTGCACAGCTGAACTTTTAATTATTTCTTTTACTTCTTCTAGGCATTCAGCATCTTTGTTATGTTCCACAGGATCTTCATAGATATTTCCCCAAAAATGTGTCTATTTCTACATTTTTTAGTGGTGTTTCTATTCCTTTTGCCTTGTTTCCCAATTGTCTGTAAAACTTGTTTGGGTCATCAATACATTGCTTATTTTGTACTTTTCCTTTATATTTATCTGCATATCTTCTATGTTTTTCTGCCTGTGCTGATATCTTCAGTTTATTATTTGCAGTAGTGTACAGCAGATCCTGATCTGTTCTGATACTGTGCATTGCTTTTATCACATCTAGCTTTCTGAATATTTTTGTTGATCTGTTCCTTCTTTTGTACTCTAACAGTGACACTTCTTGTCTTAATTGCTTTATAGTTTTCTGAATTTGATATTTCTATGATGGCATTTGATTTCTTCCCTTCCTTTCCCTTACTCCCCTGTGTTTTTGTGGTAAGACTTTTTCTACTATTAATTTAGCTGCAGAGTAATAAATTCTATTTAGTTTTGTTGTATCGCGGGCGGCCACAGTGGTGCAGTGGTTAGCATTGTTGCCTCACAGCAAGAGGTTCTCTGGTTCGATCCTCGGCTGGGGTGCCTTCTGTGCAGAGTCTGCATGTCCTCAGTGTGGTCACATGGGTTTCCTCCTGGTGCTCTGGTTTCCTCCCATATCCCAAAGACATGTTGTAGGTGGATTGGACACTCTAAATTGGCCTTAGGTGTGAGTGTGTGCATGTGTGTGTGTGCCTTCTGTGGAAGGTTGGGCACCGGGCTGGCAACTCGACACCGTAAAACTCCACTGCCAATCATGAGCGGACAGGTGATCCACTGTGGCGACCCCTAACTGGGAAAAGCCGAAAGAAGAAGTTTTGTTATATCGCACGAATGTCTATGAATAGTCCTGATTACTATGTTAATTTGTTTTATCAAACTTCTAACATTTTGTGTCTAATTGACTTTCTGTAGTCTGTTTCTTTCATTGATCTTAATATGTCTATCCATCTCTATTAAAGCAGGCAACTCTTCCCTTAGATCACTTCCTTCTAAAGTGAGGGAACATTCTTTTTCTCCATTTCCTGTGGGCATTCTACAGCAAGTTCCAGAGCATCTTCCTTTGCCATATGCTCTTCAATTTCATCCTGTATCATCCGTTGCATTTTTATATGGGAACTCACTGGCCTATCACTCCACAACATTGACTGTGTCATAGTTGCCACCATTTCCTTTTCCTTCCTTTGCTGTGCAACTCCAACTGAACTGTTATACTGGTTTCCTACTGAAGGCTCCAAAGTATCTTCATATGGAAACTGATCAGATATTTCCCACTCCACTGGTTTCTCCTCAATTTGGAGACTCAATATTCTATCCTGCTGTGGTGTTATCAGAGTTAGATTTTCTACACTAAATCCTTTACTTCACAGGTAATCCTTAACCTCTGTTTCTATTTCTTTAACTTCTCCATTAGTAATCCTCCTTTTTACTTTGCCTCTTTGTGTTATTTTTTTGTATTGTGAAATTTCCCATATCTGCATGCCTTTGCCTATATTTCTCTTCGAATATCTTTGTGGATGCTTTTTTTTTTTGCACTGAATTAACATGGCCAACAGAAGGAGGACTTGCTGCATCTGACATTAAAACAGAATTGGAGGCCAGTATGATAACCAGCATCCTGAGGTTGACGGATATTGGTTATCATGCAGATTGGAAATACATGATAAAGGTTCAGGAAGAGGAGTGGAAGAGAAGAGGGGATACTTTAGAAATAATCCGGGGAACTGGAGGTCAAGATCTGAAGTTGCCTTGGACTAAAAGTATGCAAAAGATATTTAGTACTAAAAACATGAAGTGGGAGAAATGGAAAGATGTACCGATTCCAATAGGAGGCACAAGCTTGGGTAGAGGGAAAAATGTTAGCTTGGAGATGGAGGAAAAAAAACAGAACAAGACAATACTGGATTCAGATAATGGTGGAGAGTAGAATAAATAACTGGGCAGAGATACAAGAGGAATGCCAAATAGAAGAAGAATTAGAGTGAGACTACAGGGGTATAGTTTCAAAATGGAAAAGGGTCAAAAAGAGTAGGTTAGCACAGGAGGAGAAACCAGAAATGGTATAACAGATTGAAATAAGATTAGAAGGTAGAACCACAAATGGCTTATTAACATTGGGAAGAAATGTATAGAAGACTGGTCTATTAGAATATTACAGCAGAGGAAACATAAATGGTAATTAGAAGTGCATGAAACTATAGAGGATAAGGAATGGGCAGAAATGTTCATACTCCTGAGATATGTTTCAAGGCACGAAAATATAGAATTTTGGCATGGAAGTGCCTACATAAATATTTCTACACTCTAGTAATTCTATCCAGAATATTCCCAGGGGCAGGACAAAACTGTTGGAGGTGCCAGGAACAACCAGGTATATGGGAAGATATTTTTGAGCTGTTTGAATCAAACACATTTAAAAGAGAAATGCAGGAGATAATAAGGCATATTTGCCCACAGATGAATAATTTAACATGAAGGGCAGGATTCACGAAGCCTCCGTGTAAGAGTTACAAGGCTTACACGGAGGCTGCAGTTAAACGGTGTGACGTCAGCATGCCATGCATATGCATGAGGGCATGCTGAATCACACCTAAGGTTAACACGGTCCATGTAAGACAGTAGGGGGCGTGTCCGTAGGGCGAGCCCTGCAAACAGACACGCCCCCAGAAGAGTAAAAGTGCCGAAAGTAAACCCCCATGACAGAGTCCGTGTAAATGTGAATAAACACAACACAACACATGCCCCCACAGACTATGAACATAAAATGTAAAAATGAACATGTCATATTTCTTTTATAAGTTTTAAAGATGTTTGCCCATTGCACGCTCGTTTGCGTGGGCGTACCCGTCGCATAGCCACAGTTAGCAGTCAGTGGAAAAGCATATAAGAACTAAATATGCAAAGTAAGCCAAGAAGCAATAGCGTAGTGGTAGAGACGTCGGCTGAATTGGAGGCAGTCATGGTTCGAGCCCCCACAACATCAATTTTTATTTTTAGTGAAATAAGCACGAAACAATTCCCTGACATATGTACATGTATAAAATTATTTTTATGTAAAATGTAATGAAATGGGCCATGTATTGTGAAGAAATGTGTGAAATAAAAAAAGAAGAAATGTCAGAAATGCCCATAGCTGAGCTACACTCTAACAAGTTGAGTATATCTGCCCATAGGTGAGCAGTGTTTTAACAGGTGTAAAATGAGTGCCCGTAGGTGAGTAGTGGTTTAACAGTTGTAGAAGGAGTGGCGGGGGTTGAGCAGAATTCCAACACGCTGAAACTGTGTGCCCGTAGCTGAGCTGAGCGTAATATGCATGCTGACAGCCAAACGGCGCGTAAACCAGCGTGCCACATTTGCGAGGAGCTGTGCACCGCGCCAACAAGCTAACCGACGAGCAACGTTGAGCAAGCTGTATCAAAATTGCCTTTACACAGACACACCTTCTGGCCTGTGTAGACAGTCATAAAATATAAAACGCAATGGCCAGGCTTGAACTCAGGATACCATGCACCATAGTCAAAGTACTGAACCACTAAGCCATGACAGTTGCTCTTAGAAATGCAGTAATAGCATATATATAGGAATGAATGGAAAGAGGAGCATGACAAAGCAGGTTTTGTGTAGCTGATACAATTCCAAAATGACCAATCACAGATAAGTGCGGGAAAAATGGCATATATAAGCCCCATAAGCGGGAATACACAGCATAACCAATTGTGGAACCGATGCAGTCAGGATGGCAGGTGTAGGAGAGGGTAGTTGCTTCCGAGCACAGAGGTGGGGCATTGAGGAGTCCAAATATATGGTTTGGCTCCTCATCCATGATCATGAGGCCCAACTCATGCAGGGCCAGGTCCTGTGGGGAGCATATAGGGCTGAGGCGTGGGACCGGTTGGCACATGATCTCACCAGTGCCACAGGAATACCAAGGACTGGTGAACAGGTCCATCACCACCATGCAGACCTGAAGAGACGGAAGCAGGACCAACTGAACCATTGGATCCAGGAGGCCCGGCAAATGCCCAACGCCCCACTACTGAGTAAGTTACATGTAATTATTTATGTAAGAAATTAACCTAGCTGATGTTATGGAGATGTGTATTCCAATATTACTTCATTTATATTGCAGCTGCAGGTGTCCATTCTGCGAACCTTCGAGCCTATGCCGATAGGCTGGTGCGGTTGCGCCACCAGGCAGGTCAGTAATTCTCTCCCTGTAACTGTAAAAAAATATAAATATGACAGCTTGCAAAAGAGTGCAGTGTAGTCACTTATTAATAAAAAGTGCAAGTAACAGTGTAAGAGAGTTTGCAAGTATTGTTTGATTACATAAGTGTGATGCAGCCTGTAATCCAAAAATAAAAATGAAACAAGTCTGAAATAAAGATGTTCCACCTGAAATATAATAGTACATAACCTGCAGCAGGCTGAAAAGTACAGATACAGAAGCTGAGTAAAACACGTGTGAAATATATCCCTGTTTAAATTCTGAAACATGACACAAGTGAGACTTTTGGAAAGGATTGTTATAACTAAAAATTAAACATGTCAATAAAGCCTAGAATTAAGTACCATCCTGAATTGTAAAAATAAAACAAGTGAGAGAGTGTGAGAAAGAGGTATGAATCCACCATTAAAGTAGTAATAACTCCTGAATAAAGTATACTGCAGTCAGTACAGAATGAAATGAATGTGACAGGCACAACCAAACAGCAACATGTGTTGAAAAAAGTACTGAAGCTGGAATGTGTGTCCCAAAATCTGGATATGTTGCCCTCAGTTTGCAATATGCAGATAGTATGGTTGTATGAAATACCAAACATCCACAGTTGTCTAGAGCCATATAAAGCAAATGTAGCTGAACAGAGCCAGATATGAATGTGTATGAATAAAAATGAAATGTATATTGATGTAGCAGTAACATTCCTATCACCAACATGAATATGTTGTCACATAGGAAACTGTAGTCAGACCTGTAGTGTATATATATCTGCAGCTAGTAGAAATGTACAGCATATGTATAGGTATTTGAAGTTGTTAATGAAATATTTATTCGCCCTACCCTATAACCACAAATAATCCATTCCACGTGAAATGGGTATGTGTATTCACAATTAACACCCCTGGACAATTGTCCTGTTGGTTCATACATATTTGCATGTACGTTGAGGCATGTGCCCTGTTCATACATCCAAACCTGATGGCCTGTTGCCATCACTCAACCCTGCATGTTGTTGGAATGTGTACTGTTGTTCAAATTATGCATGTGTTATGCTTGCTGTTCAACGGCTTGAATTTATGGGTGTTTGGTTAATGGGAATACTAATGCATGCTGTTACAACTAATTGTGAATGGTATTGCACGTTACTAACCCAAACTATCACTAAATAATGCAAAACATAGGACGACAGGGAAGGCGGGTTCCAGCGGACCCACCTCTCCCACCTCAGCTGGCGAGTGCACCTGGCAGTAGTGCCCAGGCCGGACCCTCCTCCGGTGGCCCTGTGCCACCTGCGGGTAGAAGCGCTGCAGGGGATGGGGCTCGTCCCCCATCTGCAAGCATGGCCGGAGGAGAACATCCACTCACCCTCCGTAGTGTCCGGACTGTGGTGCGTAGGGAGATCCGGCACGCTGTGCTTGGGCCCCTACGCCAGCTTGAGGCATGGGTGGCACAACTTACGGGCGTGCCTGCTGCCCGGCCTACACAGCCCCCAGCACAGCCCCGTCCTGGGCAGTGAAGGCACAGTGGCAACTGCCCATGGGTGGGGATCTCAGTTCCACTGTTGCCATCTGTGGGCTCATGGGCTCGAGATATCCAAACATCCGTCCCCGTCAATTGTGTAACCCCCCCACATGTCATACACCACCCCTGTATGCGTCTTGTTTGTCTTGTCTGTTAACCTCCCCTACCTACCTCCCCAGCTATACCGACTTCCCGTACCTGACAATACCACTCTCACCTGAAAAAAAAAAGGGGGCACTCTGTACCCACAAAAAAATTACGCCCCATACATAGCTGCCCATTTTCCACACATGTCTGCTGGACATGTAAACTGGCAATTACAATTGGCTGTACAACAAATATTATTGATGTCCTCACACCTCTCTCAGGGGTGGAAGGTTTCAAATTTCACATCAAATTACAAACATATGCACAGCTGTTGCTGACGAAGAAATGGGCAGCTATGGGCCTTTCCTACATCCCTCCTGCAAAACCCGAGCTTGTTTTCCAACTGTCCTACCCTCTTTGTGCCCCCTTTTTCACCACTTTCCTATCTCCCCATTTTCTTTTCTTTAAAAGAAAATAGTGTGGGTGTGCGCGAGAGTAAGCACTTTTAAGCAGTAGTAAGCGGGTGTGCACTTCTGTGCGCTTAGCTAAGTGTGTGTGCACGAAGCTAAGCGGCAGTGCGCATGCGTGAGCTCCGCGCAAACCAGCGCTAACCCGCTTACAACTGCTTAAAAGTGCCTTAGTCACTCTGAATGACAAGGCCTGTAGTTTTCTCAGCAGCAAAATAAAATACCTCCCTCAGTCTCGAACCCAGGACCTTGGAAACACTAGTCTGCATGACTTACCACTAAGCCATGACTGCTATACAAGAGCATTGGGCTGAAAGAAATATATCATAAAATAGTAGGAATTAATGTAAAGGGAATATAGCAAGTCTAGTACACAAAGCATGTCATGTATATTTACTGTCAAATCTAGTGGATTTGTAAAATAGTACTGTGTGCTGAGAAACAGTCATACTAGTTGGTAGCTACTAGGTAATAATGTCACAGTAGCATCTGTCAAGAAACACACATACTCAGAGCAGGATAAACACTGCCATAGTTGAATAGTTAAGAGATCAGACATAGCAACTGTGACTGAGTTACAGGGATGTCCCTGATGTGAAAACAAATGTCAACTGTGCCCCACTGACACCCTGTCAAATGTACTAAGAGTAGGCAGAAAGGTGTAACTACACATGCAATGGTAACTATGAATAGGTTCATAAGTTCATAGGTTCATACTAGGCTATCTGCCCGAGGGCATTTACAAGCCTAGCCCATCGTTTTGTGGCTTACGCCACCCCTTTAGTATGGGGAACTATACCCATTATTTTGCTGTGCCTCTGTCGAGCAGTGACACTGAGGTAATCCCTGGGGTATATCTGCGATCTCCCATCCATTGGTCAAGATTTCTCTTGAACAAGGCCAGCGAGGTGCTCTGCCTCACATGTACCGGGATTTTGTTCCACAGCATAGGGAGTCTTTGGGTGATGAATCTATCCCTCCAGCACGTCCTATTAATAGCCGTGTCAAGGTTTAAGTCTCCCCCCCTTGTGGCTCTGATGGATCTAGATTTTTTGAGGTGAAGCATATTCATCAAATCTGGGTTTGACATGGCCTTGTATGTTAGGCAAAGGTCACCTCTGAGCAAAGCGGTTACTGAATAGAGCTGGAGTTCTTTCAGTCGGGCAGCATAGGACAGATTTTTGAGACCCTTTATCCTTTTGGTGAGGAACTTTTGTGGCCTCTCCAGCTGCTGCAAGTGTCGGGTCAGATACATTCCGAATGGGGCATTGTACTCAATCATTGGTCTGATGAGTGATGAGTAAAGGGAGACTATGACCTCCCTTGATCTAGATGAGAACCCTTTCATGATAAGGTGGGCAATGTAGAAGGTCTTCCTAACTACTTTAGCTACATGGGTGTCGAATGACAGACTACTATCAACCTGGGTCCCCAGGTCCCTGATAACTTCTTCTGTGCTCAGTGGATTGCCACCTATTTGGTAGCTAGGGGTAACCTTGTTTTTCGAAGGGTATGACTATGCATTTTTGGCATTTAACTTTAGGCGTGGCTCTGGCACCAGTTATCCGTTTCTGTGAGACCCTTCTGAAGGATATCTGTGTCAGATGTGTTTTCTACTATGGCCAGTTTGCAGTCATCTGCAAACTTTGTCAGCCATAACCCTCCTGTGTTTGCTTGTACTTGGAAAAGTAGACGCCAAACAAGAGTGGGCCCAGGACTGAGCCCTGTGGGACACCACTTGTGACAGGCTTTGAGTCTGACATGGCGCCAGCAGCTCTGACCCTGTGGGTTCTGTCACTCAGCCAGTTTGCAACCCATCTTGTGATGTATGGGTTGACATTTAAGCTGATGAGTTTTTCAATGATACCCGAATGGGGTATTGTATCGAAGGCCTTAGCCAGATCGAGGTAGGCTGTATGGACTGCCTTTCCCTCATCAATGGCTTTGGTGACTGTTTCGAAAAAGTCAACCAAGTTTAAAAGGCATGATCTGCCTTTGACAAAGCCAAACTGGGTTGGATCCAAAGTCTGCAAATTCCCTATGTCTTTATTTATGAGGTCCATTATGATCCTCTCCATGGCTTTGCAGATAAGGCTTGTCAAGCTAATGGCCGGTAATTTCCAGGGTCGGTGGAGGCACCGCCTTTGTGAAGTGGTACCACAGTTGCAGTGCGCCACTCCTGAGTGCGTATCCAGAGGTAAGACTTTGATTAAACAGCTGTCCTAGCTGTGGGTTTAATTCCTCATTGAGTTCATGGAGCACACAGCTGGGGACACCATCAGGTCCCATGGATGCTGTGTTGTTTGCTTTGGAGAGGGCAGTTCTCACTTGGGCTGGAGATGTTTGGGGGCTGCAATCGCTTGGTATAGATATCTCTCCTTTGGGGAGGGGAGAAGTTTGCACTGAACCTGTCAGCCAGTATGTTGGCAATGTCTGTAGGATCAGTAATCTTCACATCATTTTGAACTAGCTCTGAGCATATCTGGGAGTTTCCTCCCAGGTTTCTAACATAGCTAAAGAACGCCTTATGATTGTCTTTTGAGTCTTTAGCTATTTTTCTCTCAAAATTTGCTTTGGATGATTTTATGAGAGCTCTTAGTTTTTTACTTATAGTGATCAAGGGTGTCTTACCTTTTAAGGATTTTGCTCTATCTTGTAGTAGCTTCCTCCTTTTGTTGTAGAGTTTGTTTATGGCTGGGGTCCACCAGACTGGACGCTTGCCTTTGGTACAAAAGAGTGTTTCTTTTGCTTGGGATTGCCTTATCCAGGCAGTCCTGCAGGTGCTGGTAGAAGGCATTTGTAAGTGATTCAGCTGCTTGAGTACTGTTTTCCGGCTCGGGGCCTTAAAGGAGACCACACTAGTCTTTAGAAGTGTGAAGTCGGCTTTTGAGAAGTTCTTTACTGTGGTCTTTTTTATTTGAGCTGGGGCAGGGATGAGGACCTCCAGCGAGAGTAGTTTGTGGTCTGATCTCACCAGTGAGGGGTACACCTCCGGTGTTGAACATTGTGCTCCCATGTTTGTGATGATGAGATCAAGTATGTTATCTCCTCTTGTGGGGATGGTGACTAGTTGTTCCATGGCATTTGAGTTTATGAATTCCAGGAACTTTTGGGCTAGGGTGTTTGGGCTTGAGTAGTGTTCCCAGTCTATATTAGGGTAATTGAAGTCACCTAGTATGATGGTGTTTGGTGATACATTTATCCCTCTAGTGTTTTCAGGAAGGCCATGTGAGGTTCCTGAGTTTGTGAGGGTGGCCTGTAACATGCTACAATTTGCAGAGCAGTCTTGCCTATGGTTAATTGCACCTGGATGGTCTCCGATGCATCGTGCGTTGCCACCAGTCTTGAGGTGTGGGTGTCCTTGATGAATATGGATACCCCTCCTTTCTTGGTATTGTCCAGATTTTGGGGCCGGAACGCATGATATGAGGTAAAACCTGATAGCGCTGGGGTGCTCTCAGGAGCCTTGAACCAGGTTTCTGTTACAGCACAGACATCGATGTTCTCCATACTGAGAAGGGCCTCGAGTGCGTGCATTTTGAGATTTAGACTTCTGGCATTGAGCAGCATTACCCTTAGTTTTTCCTTTTTGTGTTCTAGGGTGGTAGGTTTAGAATTTGAGCCTTGCCTAAAAGGCACTATGGGGTGGCAAGAGCCTTTGCCAATATCCGGAATCCCAGGGGTGACAGGTGCAAGCCGCCCTTGCAGCAGCGTGGCTTGTCCAGCATGTCATCCCAGGCAGACAGACACTGGATCCCCTTTGAATGACACCAGTGTTTAAGCCAATTGTTAAAGCTGATCATCTTATCTCTGTATTGTGGCATCATTCTTGGTGAAGGTAGGATACTGCTCAAGGTCAGGGTCATACCTGTCTGGGCTACATAATCAGAGAGCTCCTCAATGTCTCTTTTCATGTAGTCCAAGGAGAGTGCGTCTCAGGTCGTTTACACCAGCGTGGACAATGACTGAGTCATATTTGTACCTGCTGTTGAGAGACCTGAGTGCTTGCGTTATGTGGCAGATTCTAGCGCCCGACAGGCAGCTTACTGTGACCTTCTCCTTACTCAGTCTGGTGAGTGGGACGTCAGTGTGTCTGGCTATGGAGTCACCAATGACTAGTGTGTCTGGCATTGTGTTTGGCCTTAAGGGCTGTGACTGTTTGACACTCTGACTGTGAGGTCTATGTGTTGCAGGTGTTGTGTTCTGAGGTGGTGGTTGTTTGGGTGTCTGCTTTGGTGGCCTCTGCTGTTTTGGTAGATTTTTGATCAGAGCCTCAGTATGTCTTTCTTGTGTGTTTATGTGTATGATTTGAGGTTGTAATGGTAATATGTGAGACTGGGTCTATAGTGTGTGTGGTAACCTTCTCCTCCTGACTGGTCTTGCCAGTCCTATGTTGAGAGAGCTCAGCCTCCAGTTTGGCCGTATAGTTGCATCTCTCGCATGTATTTGTGTTTTGTGGGAGGAGGAGATGGTTGCCTGTGTACATGAGGCAATTGTAACATTGCCTCAATATTCCCAGGTTCACCAGCTGAGCAGGAGAGGACACTAGCAACTGATCCCTCGACATGCTAGAAGGAATAGACAAAAAAACTTTAAAAAAATTCCGGGGGACGTGGGTGACCGAAATGGGGGTTGCCTTTTTGGGGTACTATCTATGACAAGAGTGCCGTATCAAGGTAATAAGTACTGTAGGAGCAAGTGCTACGTTTAACAGATAGAGAATAGTCTACTTGGAGTCAAGTAGAGATGATCTTTTTAATTATAGGATACGCTGATTAGATCAGTAGTATAGTTCGAGGAAGGTAGTTTTAAGGAAAATTTGAAGAGTGGACTTTAGGTAGCCGAATAGTTTAAACCTGCCTAACCGGGCTGCCCTAGTGTGCAACGGTAGCAACTCCTCACAATCGGCTAAATCAAGGACTGTCGCCGCACAAGGCTTAAAGCTGCGCTTTATAGCAGGGGCTGGAAAAAGACAGGAAATGACCCAAAATGGCCAATAAACTACAAGTTACTGCCTTAAACCACTCCTCTGAGGACAAATGAAGGAGTTATGGAAATGACCCCTAGTGGCCAATAAAACTACAGTTTAAAATCAGTAACCACCTCTCCGGGGCAGGGAAGCTGCTCAATGTTAGTCACTGCCACTGATGAACACAGAGACCCTCCTTCAGCCCAAGCAAAATGGCCTCACAGAAACTTTCAAACAGTTCAGGAACAGCAAGCCTGTAACTGAACTTTTAACTCTCAGAAAAGTGGGAAAAAGCAAGATTTTTTTTTTGTTTTGTTTTTACAGAGATAGCAGAGGTTCACAAGTAATATCAAGTTATAACAGTGCAGTAAATGACCCCACACAAGAGTGCTAGGTCAAGGACAGAAAATATGCAAGTTTTAAGAAAAAAACGATTTAAAATTAAGTGCAAACAGGAAATTCAGCAAACAGCTTTTGGTTGTGCTCTAAATACAGCTACTAATACAGAAATCAAGTTTAACAAGCCAGAAAATGCTCAAGCTAGGCAGCTATGCAGAAAAACTTAGCAAATAAACAGAGAAAAATACTTAAAATCTCAAAGTGGCTCCCTTCTTCTCTCAGCGTTTTTCCTCTTGGAGGGTGCTTCACCAACAGCCAACAAGCCTGAAAAGACGCTCAAACCACCAGGCAACTATGTTTTAAGAGAGGAAGATGAAGGAGTTATGGAAATGACCCCTAGTGGCCAATAAAACTACAGTTTCAAGTCAGTAACCACCTCTCCGGGGCAAGGAAGCTGCTCAATGTTAGTCACTGCCACTGATGAACACAGAGACCCTCCTTCAGCCCAAGCAAAAATGGCCTCACAGAAACTTTCAAACAGTTCAGGAACAGCAAGCCTGTAACTGAACTTTTTTAACTCTCAGAAAAGTGGGAAAAAAGCAAGATTTTTTTTTTTGTTTTTGTTTTTTACAGAGATAGCAGAGGTTCACAAGTAATATCAAGTTATAACAGTGCAGTAAATGACCCCACACAATGAATGACTGAAGGTATGCACCACCTGCACGTCACAAATGGTGTACTAATACATATGCTTGAAATAACCCACAGTCACAACTGCAGAATATCAGAATATGTCATTGGAGTATCCCACTGCTATGTACCATTCCATGAGGCTGATAAAAGATGCACCGGAGAGTATCTGAGGCCTGCTCAGCAGCATGATCAAATACCCTTGTAAGTGTCAAGGCCCACACCATGGCCAGACCACACTGCATGCAGTAGCACCCTACCACAACAAACACATAGGGAATTGCTGCCCAAACACATTTAGCAAGCATTACAAGCTGTGAATGTAAATGGAAAATAGGAAAGCCATAACAACACATTACAGGAAAGACACCTAGCAGGCATACAAGGAGTGAATGTAAAGGCCAAATATTGAAGCCATAGCCACAGATTGCAAGAGCCACTGCTATATACCAGTTACACCACAATCCCCACAGGAAAGCACACACACCCATATACACAGTATTACTAGTCATAGGTGTCAGTTTACATACACACGGAGAAGAGGACACTGGAGGAAGGAATACTCAGCTTACAGAACAACATGCATTGCAGTGTCTACAACACAGCCTGAAATATGAGAGAAATACCAACCCTTACACTCACAGAACAGTGTCCACAGCAAACCAGCATGGTCCCCACCCTGTTAATCTGAAAGGGCTACGCCTACCTAACAGACCTTTTTATAGCACAGTCCTGTAATCACAGTGAGAACTGCAATCACTACACAACAGGCTGCATGCAATTAGTAAATGCTGGCTAACAATTGGTGCAGAGGCCATCACATGGACATGTGCAGATACCTACAAAAGCATCCTGTACTCCCAGTCCACACATGCAATACTTTCATTGCACCCGCTGGAGGTAAAGAGAGAGAGAAAGAAAGAAAGAGAGAAAAAAAAAACTGTAACAACAAAACAAAGAGGCTGACAGCAGGCCAAGTAACTGCAAGCCTACGCAAACAGCTGCAACAAACACAGGTAATGTAAAGTACTACTGTAATAGTCTACATACTGTGAAACCTCCAGATGTGTTATTGGTCTGTATCTATGTATATGAAGATGTGCATAGGGCCGGGGACATACTGCAACTGTCACTGAAGGCTCTACATACATGTGTATGTGAAGGTAGCTATGTGCACATAGCAATGTAGGTTGTAGTGCAATGTACAAGTAGGTTGTACAGTAATGGATGTTCAGCAGTACGTTACTGTGTGTATACATATGTGGAACTAAAAAGGAGTGTATATATATATATATATATATATATATATATCTAACATGTGTATACGTATGTATATAGAGATATGTATGTATATATGTATATATAATATGCATATGTGTATACATAGATAGAGAGAGATGTAGAAATACATAGACATATATAGTTTCACAGTGTCCTAGTTTAGTACTAGGCTATCTGCAGACAGTGCATAGAATAGATTTATAAAATTGCACCTCTGTATAGTAGTGACACAGTGAAGACCCCCGTACATAATAGCATTAGTTTACTGTGCCTCTGTCTAGTAGTGACACAGAGATGACCCCTGGTGTAAACCTGTGATCTCCCATCCACTCGTCAAGAATTCACATGAAGTGTGTCAGTGAGGGTCTCTGCCTAACATGAACTGGGATCCTGTTCCACAGTATGGGAAGCCTCTTAGTGATGGATCTGTCCCTACAGTATGTCGTATTCATATGTGTGCTGAGGTTTAAATCTGTAGCTGTTGTGGTTCTGATGGATTTGGATTGTATGAGGTGGAACATGTCCATCAATACCTGATTGGACATGGCCTTGTACGTCAGGCACAGATCACCCCTAAGTAGGCAGTATGCTATGGAATAGAGCATGAGTTACTTTAGTCTGGCAGCATATGAAAGTTGTTGGAGACCCTTGATCCTCCTGGTGATGTACTTATGGGGTCCCCCTAGCTGTTGCAAGTGCCAGGTGAGGTACATACCAAATGGGGCATAGTACACAGTCATGGGCCTGATAAGGGAGGAGTATAGGGTACAATGACCCTTTGATCTGGATGTGAATCCCTTCATGATAAGGTGGGCAAGGTAGGAAGTCTATCCAACCACTTTGGCAACATGGGTGTCAAATGAGAGGTCAGTATCAATCAGTGTCACCAGGTCTCCGATTACCTTGTTTGTACTCAGTGTATGTGGGTACCTTGTCCGTCCAAAAGGGTATGACTATACATTACGTGGCATGCAGTTTAAGGCCATGACTCCGGCACCAGTTGTCAGTGTCCGTGAGGCCTGTCAGTAGGATGTATGTGTCAGCTGGTGTATTGACTATGGCACCTAGTATGCAGTCATCTTTGAACATTGTCAGCCACTACCCTCCCATGTCTGCTTCCACATCTGAGAAATATATGCCAAACATGAGCGGTCCCAGGACAGAGCCCTGTGGGACACCACTTGTGACTGGCTCTGAGTCTGACATGGCACCAGTGAGTTTGACTGTAGGGTTTCTATCCGTTAGCAGGTTTGCAACCCATCTTGTGACATATGGATTTACATTTCAGCTGTTGATCATGTCTATGATGCCAGAGTGCGGTATTGTGTCGAAAGCCATAGGCAAGTCCAGGTAGGCTGTATCAACCGCTGTGCCTTCGTCAATGGCTCTTGTGACTGATTTGAAAAGGTCAACCAGGTTCATAAGGCAGGATCTGCCCTCTACAAAGCCAAACCGGGTGGGATCAAGTGTCTAAGTCCCCAATGTCTCTGTGTATGAGTTCCATAATGACCCTTTCCATAGAGTTGCAGACCAGGCTGGTTAAGTTTATGGGGTGGTAGTTACCAGGGTCTGTAGAGGTGCCTCCTTTGTGGAGTGGGACTACTGTTGCTGTATGCCAGTATCCAGGTACATATGCCGTAGTAAGGCTATGGTTGAATAGCATTTAATGTGCGTGTGTAGCTCCTCTTGGAGTTCACGTAGCATGCAACCTGCAATACCGTCGGGTCCCATTAATACTGTTTACAGCTTTGCTGAGCGTGGTTCCCAGCTGGACATCTGAGATGACAGGGAGGTTACAGTCAGCTGGGATAAGTAATTCCTCATGTGTGGGTGAGGGAGGGAGAAATCTGCACTGAACCTGTCTGCCAGAATGTTGGCATTATCTGTGTGTTCAGTGTAGCTTTGTCACTGTGAACTAACTTTGAAAATATCTGAGGGTTCCCACCCAGGTGTGTAACATAGCAGAAGAAGGCCTTGTGGTTATTCTGCTTAGTGTCCATAGCGATGTCCCTCTCATTGTTGGCCTTGCATGTTGTAATGACAAAACATATCTTTCTACTAGTGCTGATCAGAAATGAATTAGCTCTATGGAAATCTGCTCTGGGGGCA